>NC_042998.1:201200390-201257890 GCF_006345805.1 Octopus sinensis | reverse complement strand
AATGTGATTAGTGTTCTCAAGTTTAATTGTCCATGTTAGTTAGTTAGTTAGTTAGTTAGTTAATTTGGCTCAAAAGCAAATAGCAAGGCCATGTAGGGGGACATGGAGTTAAGTACAGGGTTGTGTTCATGTAAAGAGTTCAGGCCACTTGAGGTCCAGGGAGGCTTTGAACAAAGCGGTCGTCGGCATCTTCACCATCTCGTCTGGCAGCTTGTTCCACGGATCCGCAACCCGGACGGAGAAAGCTCCTCTCCTTCGATTGAGATGAAATCGTCGCAGGTAGAGCTTTTCGGAATGACCCCGCAGCCGACGCTCCGGAGCAGGAGTGAAGAACAGCTCTTTCGAGAGGTTACACTTCCCGCTTATGATGTTGTGGGCGAGAATGAGATCACCACGGCGGCGGCGTTTTTCAAGAGAATAAAGGTCGAGCGTCCTCAGCCTTTCTTCGTAGGACAAATTTTTGAGACCATGAACCATGCGGGTAGCCAGCCTCTGGACTCTTTCGAGATGCTGTATGTCTTTGAGGAGATAAGGAGAAGAGGCTTGAATCCCATACTCCAATATGGGTCTCACCAGCGTGACATAGAGTGGTAGGAATATGGCTGCTGTGAGCATTCCGAATGACCGTCGAATCAAAAACAGAATTCCGCGCGCTTTGTTGGCAGCATGGACGCACTGGGCCGAAGGCGAAAAGGAGGAATCCACCAAGATACCCAGGCAGGTCCTTTACCTGATCGGTCCTCTCCAGCAGCAGACGACCCGGCTCGAAATCAAGTTGAGTTGCAGGAGTAGAGCCGACAGGCAGATGACAGCACTTTGACACGTTCAGACACATGTCCCAATCGTTAGACCACTTCCAAATTTGGTGGAGGCATCGACGAAGATCCTCTATACTACCGCGAGGAGCGACCAGTTCGATATCGTCGGCAAATAGAAGGGTGTGTTGCGTGAGGTCGTCGGGCAAGTCATTTATGAAGACTGAGAACAACAAGGGCCCAAGCACTGAACCTTGAGGCACGCCACTGCTCGCACTGGAGACGTCGGACCGCGAACCATTAACTTGAACTTGGAAGGAGCGATCTGAGAGGAAGGCACCAACCCATCGTACAATATCCGGATGGAAACTATATGCTTGAAGCTTGACAAGTAGTAGGCGGTGGTTTACCGAGTCAAAAGCTTTGGCAAAGTCCAATAAAACGATGTCAACAGCATCACTATCATCGAGGATGCGCATCACCAATTCTTCCATTACTAGTAAGTTGGTCAAGCACGAAGCTGTGTTGGGAATCAGTGATCGAGGCTGTGTTTAGGAGGTGGAGCATCATACTTTTCTTAAGGATGGTTTCGAACATTTTGCTGATTATTGATGTAAGGGAAACCGGTCGGTAGTTAAGCGGGTCTTCGCGGCTCCCTTTCTTGAAAATTGGGCAGATTATCGCTGTTCTCCAGTCTGCAGGTATAACACCCGTCGCCAATGACATATTGAATAGTCGTGTTAAGGGCTCGCAGATGACCGGAGCCAACGCTTTGATAACCCGTGGGTGTATGCCGTCAGGGCCGTGACTCTTGTTGACATCGAGGCCCTGAATAACACGTTTGACTTCGTCCCGCGTGATGACCTATCAAGGGGGTTCACGACCATCATCTTGTTTGAAAATAGTTGAAAAAGCCTCGGCAAATAATTGACTCTGTTGATAAGGGTCCTCAATCGATACGCCTGTTGAGTCTACCAACGTTGCAATCAGGTTGTTCAAGCGGGAATTCCGCTGGACATGGACAAAGAAGGTTTTTGGATTGCTACTGGCATTTGCCGCGATTTTGTATTCATAACTGAAGCGTTCTTTCTTTTCAATTTTCACGGCTCGGTCTCGTTGAGTTTTGTACACCTCAAAAGCTGCAGTCGAATCCAGATTTTTGAATTCAGCCCAAGCAATATCTCTGAGTCGACGTTCTCGTTTAACCTTCTTCGTCACCCAGGGCTTGTGTTTCTTCCTGTTGGGAAGCCCAACGGGAACTGCCTGGTCAGTCAAACAGATTACATATGCTTTGAGGGATGACCATAGTTCGTCAACTGAGGACAACGTCATCAGGGATCGCCAGTCCAGAAGCGCGGAAGCCTCGGTTAGAATTTCAAGATTAATTGCAGAGAAGACTCTACGTGGCAGCGAAGCAATCGTGGGCGTAGAAAAAGTTGTGTGCATGACGAACTTCAGAACCGCATGATCACTCTTGGCAAGAGGGGCGCACACAGATACGTCTGACACTGATCTTGGATAGCGGGAGAATACCAGATCTAGCATAGATGGCTGCTGCCCAGACCGATGCCTTGTCGGATATTCAACATGTTGCGATAGAAAACAATCTTCAGCCACGTCAAGAAGGGCCTGGCCGAACCGGGAAGATGTTGTACAAATTGATGCGGGCCAATCGATCGTGGGAGCGTTGAAGTCGCCTAGTACCAAGCAGTCATGCGAAGCTGAAACGAATCTTATCGCTTCGAGTAGATGAGCATCGTCCTGGGGGTCGGCTAGAGGCGGCCTGTAGACAGCCAACACGGGCAGGCAAAACTCAGATAGGCTCAGCTTGCAATAGACGGCATCGAATTTTGTTGTAGGTTGAGCATTTGTGGGTAGAATACCGCAGGACGGTTTGTGCTCAGACTTAACATACACAGCAACACCTCCACCTCGCCTTTTTCCTCTGTCACATCTGAAAAGGACGTAGCCCTGCAGGTGGATTTCTGAGTCCTTCACTGCTGGAGTCAGCCAAGTCTCGGTGATAGCCACCACATCAGGGGAGTCACGTATGGCCAGTGTAAACAGTTCACTGAACTTTGGGAATAAGGAGCACGAGTTGGTGTAGACGATGCTGAGCTGTGAAGTCTGAGGGGCGGGAGTTGGGGAACAAGCAGAATAAAGGGCATCAGAGATAGCATCGTTGACGGGGGTATCAACTTCACTTCGATTTGCCCTCACATCACTTTCCCTGTCAGCACTACAGCATGGGACCAGAGGTAGGACTTGATTATCTGTCCATCTTGGATTCGTAAACCCTTCTCTCCCATTTGTTTCCTCATCTTTAGTTCAGATATCAGGTTCCTCCGGCGAATTCTCTCTCTTAGTGAGTATTCCTCGCGAAAACCCATATTGGGGTCCTCCCAGGCATGCGTCTGAGCTCTGTTCAGAAAGACTGAAGCCTCCCGATCAGAAGAAAAGATTACCCTTATTGGGCGTGGTCTAGTATCTGCGGTTGGGTTCGCTTGGAATATTCCTAACCGAGCGACCTTAAGAACACTGACATTTTCGTTCACAGAGAACAATTCTCCAACCAAAATGGAAACAAAATTAATGTCATCTTTTAGGCGGTTTATGCCTGTATCACAGGTGGATCCAGCTTTGCCATATATTATTGCTGATCTTGAGTGGGCAAAAAGTTCTCTACTATGAGCTGCGGTATTCGATTCTTCATTGGAGGATTTCGAAAGGGTGGTTTCATAGCCATCGGACTTATGTCGGCCTGTGGGGTCGATCGGAATGGATTTAGTGGTCATAATTTTCCCGCCTGGTTTGGAACTGCACTGCCTCTTCTTCGGTTTGGGGGAGCACCACTCCCCAGATGAACTCACATCGAGATCGTTCAGAATTGGTTGAGCAATGGCATTAATGGGAAGGACAAGTGAGGAGAATCCAAACAGATTTTATCGTGATCAAGTTTCATAGCCAATCTGCCCCTCTGGAGTTTTGACTACGTTTCTTCTTTGGGGAGAACAACGGTCTTCAGGTGGGTTTGAGTCTACGCTCCTCAAATTAGGTTGGGGAACCTCTGGGACCGAAAAGGCAGATGAGGAAGAATCCGCACGGGAACGATCATGTGCAGAAACGACCGCCGTTTCCTTCGCCTTCTTTGGCCGCTTCGATTTTGTTCCCTTCGGTTTGGACGTCTCCAGGGAAGAAATCAAGGGTGACTCTGCGTCAACAGGAGACTGTTTATTCAGTAAGAGAGCAACAACAGACTTTAGGTGCTCAACCTCTTGTTTGAGCAACAGCAACTGCTCGTTGAGCTGACTATTGGTAGGACCATCATCTTGATGAGAAGCCCTACTTGCAGATCTCAGTTTCGATGCGTAGGTAGCTGACATGATGGATGGTTGACTAAAAACAATCTTCTATGGGCTCTAGGACAAATCGGGGTTAAATCAGGAACAAAAAACAGGTGCAATCCTTGTAGGAGTAGGCAACAGCAGACAAAATCTGAGAGAGTTTGGGCTGAGCCGAATCACAATCCAAGATTGAAAGCAGACGGTGCAACGAGTCGGGAACCCTTCCTAATTGTCTGAAGCAGCTTTAGGATAAGGGATAGTATGTCCAAACTTTAGAATATTGATATGCATGTAACATGTTCCACACGATTAAATATCATTTGACGTGCCATTTAGTACTTCAATAATTGCATCTGCGCATGTTTGTATATGTGTGAATACTGTGTTTATGTGCGAGAAGGCACATGTTTTTGTCTATTGTTAAATTAGATTATTAATTTTTCTTTTTTTTCCTCATGTTTTTCCCTTTTAAAGTATTTCTTTTTAAAGTAAATTATACGTTAGCGGGAGGGCTGGGGGTTTGTTTTTATAGTAAATTCTCTTTTCTCCCAGCACAGAGAAAGAAAGGAATTTTTCGTTGGTGCCACCGGTATAATTCAGACACGGGGAAAGACATTTCAGTGTCATCGTCAACTTGAATGTTTCTAATTGTAGCGATAGTAGTAACTGCAGTAAATTCTGATAGCAGCAGTAGTAATAGCTCATAAAGTGAGATGAAGAACGGTCGGTCAAATAGAGTTCAAATTGACCGCAACAGTGTTGATGGAACTTGTGAAACAGTGACCTTGACTTTGAGAAAAATCAAAGGAGGGGCCGACTATAAACAGTACTTGTGAATAGAGTCAGTACGAGCAGAGCGAAACTATAAATAGTATTTTTTCTTTTCTTTTTCTTTTTTTTCTTCTTATTCTCCACGTGTTTAATAATGCGATTGCAATAAAAGGTATGTCAAGAAGAAGATAAAGGTTAACTGGTGTTTACGTCCATACTTTTAGCGTGCATTTAATTGTGGTATCATACTTTTAGCGTGCATTTAATTGTGTTGTTACAATAAAGGCATTTTACATAATCTGATACTCAAGGAAGAGGTGACGGCAAAATGTTCACACAAAAAATGGAGATATTTATGATTCTAAAATTTTTGTCCCAAACTGTAGGTTTGGAATTCTTTAACTTATTTTGAGGGAAATTCAAATTACTCACAGAAAGTAGTAGATCTTCCAGTAATTACAGTTGTTTATCAGTAATCCTGCTGGGTTGTATTTGTTATTCTGTGTCTTCTGTGTCTTTGGCCGCTGACAGGTCAGGAGCGGCGAAAACATGTTATTGAATCCTTTTGTTTACGTAGTTGATTGTGATGATGTTGTTCATGATGCTACTACAAGTGCTTGGCCTGACTGAAGCTGTTCTATTATCATTAAGTATTCAAGAAGCCACACACCTTTGACCTAATATAAATATTTAAGACCATTATACATTGTATTTGTTACCTACCTAAAATCATCAGCCTCAAGGAGCTTGTTTGTGATTGTTTGATGAATAGTATACACTTGAAATCTAACGGATAAGCAGATAAATAGGATTGAATTTCGGAGTCAACCATGAATCCTCGCATCGTCATTTACACTACTGTCCCTGAAAGACATGCACTTAAGTCTTCAAACAGGGTGTTTTCTTCTCTCAACATATAACATATTTATTTCTTTATTGCCCACTGTAGGGCTAAACATAGAGGGGAAAAACAGGGACAAAGGGATTAAGTCAATTACATCGATCCCAGTGCGTAACTGGTACTTATTTAATTGACTCCGAAAGGATGAAAGACAAAGTTGACCTCGGCGGAATTTGAACTCAGAACATAACAGCAGACGAAATAACAGCGTCCTAACGATTCGGCCATTAAAACATAATTAGAGATTAAATACAGGACCGTTAACTAGATGTACAAAGTCTGTTTGAGCGACAGGCATTGGCTTAATATTCAGCTACCTGTTTGGTCTCTGCAGATACCTTGCAAGATTTTGTGAACAGATTCTTCACAATTCTTGATCTCAGATTAAGTCACAAATAATATAAATCAATAGAACAATTTATTGCAACTATTGTAATTAATAAGGCCCAAATGTGAGTCACTGGAACTAAACCACAATTTATAAATCGCAATATCACTTTTATGTAGAAACTTGTTGATGATACACGTGTCAAGACCCGAATCGGTAAAATAACCTCTCTCTGAAAAGTTACTAAAAAAGCATTGGATTATAAACAACTCAAGGTATGTAAAATGCAGGTGTAAATATCACATCGCACTTCGTTTTATTGAACACGACATATAGCCAATTATTAGCCCTTCATGTGTTCAAAAGATCCTTATGCGAGGAGCAAATGCAATATTGTTTTATGCCCCTTTTCTGTATATCGATTCCATTTACTTTGAACACAAAGTATTTCGATTCCAATACTTTGAACACAAATTACGAATGTACAAAAGTAAGTTCATTCAATAAAACTGATGTGTCTCATCGTAACATCTGTTGCACCAGGAAGCACATAATACACAGATTACTACATCAAGTCATTAGAGATTGTATTACAGACGTAAATACACTTCAAGTTATAAACAGGATGTCGGCCATTTTAGCATTCTTTTTCGTTCGTGTGCACTCAAAATGTGTTATTCCTTACCACTCACAGATAAAATGGAATATCACTGTCATTTGAAATATGGTCACGAAAGATGAACTATACCTAACTAATGTACTCTCTTTAACATGAAATACCGAAGAAGAAAAATCCGAAACAGTCAATCCATCATGCAGCAAATGCAATAAATCTCTACCGTAGCTACTAAATGCATTTTAAAATTTGTTGCCACAAATTTATTGTACTAAATGAAAACTACATTCATCCATACACAAACACATATAAAACATACGGAATCATGTAAATATATGGATTAGCACTCATAAAAGACACTCTCATACATATTAGGGTGTGTGCATAAATATACACATATACACAGACAGATATAGAGATAGAGGAAATTTGATAGATGGCATTGGAGAAAGAGACAAGGACACACAGTCAGAGAAAAAGTATATTAAATACAATTTAAACTGTGCTGACAATTTTATAGCATATATGTTATAACGCAACAAGCTATGAATAGTGTCAACATCTGCATGAAACAAAATATTGCACAAACGAAAGAAAGCAAATTTTGGATTCAGTTTTATGTTAAACATTGCTTATGTTTATGGCTTGAATAACTTTCGTTACATGTCTTCTGAATCAGGACTGAGCGGTAGCTAAACAATAATAATAATAGTGAAAACATTGGCAAAGACACAGACAGCACCAACTGGATGAACAGAACAATGGCTTCAAAAAATAAAGAATTTCTATTATCGTTAGCATAAAGAATATCCTTCCGGCTCGGATCTTATGCTTAGGCATTGGCTAACAACAGTGTAAACAGATGATTAATCACATCATTAACACCGGTGACCACAACGGACTACAAAGGGTATGAAAACAACCTCTCTCTGCAGACACAGGAATTAAATAGATATATACATGCACAATAAAGTATATATATATATATATATATATATATATATATATATATATATATATATATATATATATATATTATATATATATATATATATATATGTATATATATATATAATATATATATATATATATATATATATATATATATATATATGCGCAGGAGTGGCTGTGTGATATGTAGCTTGCTAACCAGCCACATGATTCCGGATTCAGTCCCACTGCGTGGCATCTTGGGCAAGTGTCTTCTGCTACAGCCCCGGGCCGACCAATGCCTTGTGGGTGGATTTCGTAGACGGAAACTGAAAGAAGCCTGTCGTATATATGTATATATGTATATATGTGTTTGTGTGTCTGTCCCCGTAGCATTGCTTGACAACCGATGCTGGTGTGTTTACGTCCCGGTCACTTACGGGTTCGGCAAAAGAGTCCGATAGAATAAGTACTGGGCTTACAAAGAATAAGTCCCGGGGTCGATTTGCTCGACTACGGGCAGTGCTCCAAAATGGCCGCAGTCAAATGACTGAAACAAGTAAAAGAATAAAATAGCATATATATATATATATATATATATATATATACGTACACACATCAACAAACATGGGAGCGCGCACGCACACGAGATGATGAGGCAAATTAACAAACAGTATTAACAAATAATCAAATATGCAAAAGTGCGATGTTGAAAATGAAACATATTAATATGATGCGGAAAGTCCATGAAATTGTACAACGATGGTAAAGAAGCCAAACGAAGAAGCAGAAGAGTACCCTTTATCGAGAAAGCAGAAGAAACGTATTGGAAGAGTGTATATATATATATAAGTAGGTGAATGAATTATCCTAGCATGGCAAATTCGGTTAACCGATACCTGGGTAGCAAATTCATGTTCGGAATTAAAAGTGTGCCGTCTTCGAAACATGTGTCGAGAGAAAAGGAATTTTGTTAAAATCTTCCTTCGACTCCATTCTTTCATTTATATATATATATATATATATATATATTATATATATATATATATGCGTGCACACAGCACACACTCATACATACATACATACATACGTACAAGCATACATACATGCATACAGACTCACACATTCACACATACAGATATTCACACATACAGATATTCACACACATATGAAAATATAGATTCAGAGATCGATAGATAAATAGACAGATGCATGTGTGTGTGTATGGGTGTGCGTGTGTGTGAGGGTGTGCGTGTGGGTGTGGGTGTGCGCGCGCGTGTGTGTGTGTGTTTCTTATTCTTCGTGGTGACGTTCCATCTGAATCCGGAGACGTCGTAGAAATGAACTTCCTTGGTGTCACAGTATACTGTAAAATTAGTGAGGACGAAATACACCATACTACTGACACAGAATCCTTTTAGGGGTTAGACACTCTAATGTGAAAATTGCAGTTTCACAACATCTCGCTTCAGCTTGCTCCTTGGTACTAATCACGGTGTCTTATAGAGTTGTTCTACTCTTGTACAAGCGTTTATCACTGTAATCTAGTGAAGTGCAGGGGGTTATTTATGGTTACCTTATTTCTTATGCCATCTTCTGAAAATCTCAAAGTGATAGAAGAGTGCTGACGTGTGCATATCACAATAATTAAAAGCGCGTGGCAATTTACAGTTTTCGTCCTTGGCCTATGGTTGAAAACATACAGATCTGCAACGTGATGGAGAAGTAGCGTGAGGGAGTTAGAAAAGTTGTTGACAGCGGGGAAGAAGAAGGAGACAGCAATAGTCGGTGTAATGTAGCAATGTAGCACAAACACGCATATATATATATATATATGTACGTATATGCAAATGGGCGTATACATACATACATACATACATATACACACACATACTCATACACACACAAACACGCATACACACACACACACACACACACACACACACACACACACACACATATATATATATATATATATATATACGCACGTATTTGCTTGTCTATGTATGAATATCCCTTGCAAACAGGACCTCTAACCTCTAAGAATGTAATTAAATATTTTATCTTGAAATATAGAATCTGAATACTTAAATTCTGAAGTGCATAGCGCTTCTTTTCCCCTACCCATATAAATCTTCTATAAGGGCACATGGCAGGCAGGCATGCATGTATTCATATACATAAATTTATACTTACCAATGTATATATTTAGTTATGTTTGTATGTATATATATATATATATTGTTATCTACATAATAATCTATATTTGGTTCTCGGTAGCCATGTTTACTTAGATTCGACTTTCTCTCTCCGTTTAGAATGTGAATATGTTTCATTTCCTAATATTCTAATATCTAACTTTTCAATATTCAACCAAGATAAAGGTGAAAGCAATCTTAATATCGTCCTCCTTTACGATATGATGTATCAACTTGAAGATTGTGAAAAGTTTTTTATCACATTTATTGTTTTGTCTTTCTGTTATGTTTATCCACTTCTCAATCTCTTACGGTTATTTATGATCAACTGCATGAAAAACAAATTGATGAGTTATATTCTAAGGGGTTAGAGCTTAACTAAAGAATGTTCTTTTGCGCTGATAATGCCATGAAAACTAGGAATTTTCTATAAATTTATTGATAGCCTCATTTGGAGTATGCATTTATTTTTTATTTTTTGGTGTTGCTCTTTGGAAATATTTCACTGAAGTTATGTTTTGTGAAATACTGAAAGTACAGTGTGTTTTATAAGTTATAGGCACATTCTTAGAGCATGAGAATTGATATAGTACATTTTAACATAAGAATATATACAACACTTGTTTGTTTAGTGTTTTGCAAAAATGTTAGCAAATCCTGTATCATAGTCGAGCATATATTTTATAAATAAGTGTTCTGTATTTATCATGTTTTTCCATCTTGCAAGTATAGCGTACCTCGAGTCATGCAATGTTTCCTCTTTTTATGACTGTACATTAAGGTTTTTGCTACTATTTTTGGCGAAACGAATGCGAAATATTTGTGTTCAATGACCTTGCGAAAGGAATACGAAACATTTGTATTCAATGACCTTATCAACGTTGCTGTTTGTTGGCGGTTGATGGTTGGTAGTACTGCTGTTGTTGATTTCACCATGGTTAGCTCTTTCTATCATATAGATTAGTAAATTATACCCCGCTTTCCATATGTACGTTGTTAAAGTATATGTAGAATTTGTATTTGTAGACGTTTTCGAATTGGACGTGTGCGTGAAGTTGTAATAAAACGTTTAACAAGATTATAAATACAGCATTTAATGGCAAGCTTTTCAAAATCTTGTTACAAGCATTAAACAATTTTAAATACATTTAATTTTCTCAGTATGACATATACTCACTTATACCCACAGAGAAAAAGCTCTGAAATCACTAACTCAAACAAGCAAACAGTGTACACGGAACTGTAAGAAGGTGGACAACCAGTTGATATTAAAAACACTATAAATCACCACGTCAGCAATGAAGCTTTAGATGGAATACTAGAACAATATCTTATACAACTACATCAACCTTTCCACGATAGATCTCCAATTCCCAGCGTTTTTAATATTAATAATAACAGAAAAGTAATCAAAGAAGTTAATCAACCACTTGGAAATTTGGTACGACAACTTGAAAATAGTAGAGAAAATGCACTCGGAGTCATTGATCAGCACATCTACTCAGCGACTTATGTTTTAACTCAGAAATACCGTATTAGAATTAGAGATAGGCAAAAAAAGATGCAATGTATATATACAGCCAGCATGGATGGAAAGAATAAACCGGGAGAATAATCCAGCCTAAGAATAGATATATATTTATACTTGAAGCAAGCAAATGGAAAGCTAATAAACCCAACAAACTAAGAAGAATAATTGCTGAACATTACCTTTACAAATAAATGAAGGATACACAGATTCACATCATCAAACAAAAACTATAATTAAAAACCAAATTATTGGCAAGTTACAAAAAACGCTCAGCATTCCATAGACAAAACATACTATACAAGGAGAACACAAAAAAACTTCTACTGGAAACTGGGGAAAAATGCCATTATCGTCAAAAAACATCCTCCCCAGCAGCAATCTGAAGATTTTTGGAAAAATATTTGGAGTTTAATCAGAAGGCACGCTGGGCCAGGAGCATAAAAGGGGCCACTGCCCACCTCAAATATCAGGAATAGCAGGATATAACAACCGAAGAAGTGAAAGCGGCGTTCGATAAGTTAAATAAATGGAAATCCTCAGATATAGATAAGAATCCAAATTTTTGGCTAAACTCTTTAATGCGCACCCACCAAAAGTTAGCTGTAGCACTCGGTGAAGTCAAGTCCAACCCTGCGAAAGCCCTAAAGTCACTTACAGAAGGGATTTACACATCTCTACTGTATTTTGGATGAAAAAGGACATGTGTCCAATGTCAGAAAATATACTAATGGACCAATTGAGAGTGGTTCGGAGGAAGGGTTACTTAACTGGAGTAGAAATATTTCGGATTAGTGAGAGTCTGAGAGACTCTGTGGACGGGCTTCAAAGGATGGTGGGACTTGAAAACAGAGACGGGGAGGCATAGAGAAGAGTAGATAGGAGCATCAAGGAAATGGTGATGAAGCTTTTAAGGATGTAGAAAAGGAACGTTATACTGTGGTGGGTGAACATGTAGGGCAAAGGAACAACCTAGATAAGGATTTGCTTGAAATTCAAAGACGACTCACCGACTTCAGTTTTCCAGAAGAAAAATCCTCATGAAGAGTAGATAGGAGTATGATAAATAAAGTAACGCAGATTTTAAACACTCTCATACATACATACATACATACATACATACATACATCCAGATAGAGGACATAGCACAAACAAAGTATATTCTCCAAGTTATTGCGCTACTTGTTGAGGAGGAATCACAACTTAGGAGAAAAAATGGTGGAACAAAAGAACCATGGTGGAAACGATGCATTGAAAGAGACATAATGTGGGCAAGGCAAGATCTAGTAAAAATTCAGCAACGGTTAAGAAGAAACTGGAAAAATGGTGGAAAAACCGACCCAGAGAAATTAGAGAAAAATACGGAAGAACGGGTTTGAAGCAGTATTTGATGCAGGCAAAACAAAGGGTCGTATCAAAAATCCAGAAGATTAGAAGATTTGTGAATATAAAGAAGCAGTTTGAGGAGAACAGGTTGTTCAAAAATAAACCTGAGCAATTCTTCGGAACGTTAGAAGGGGACAATGGGGAAAATGTTGCTCCTCATGCAAGGAATTCTGGATCGGGTTTTGGGAAACAATGTGGTTTATATAAGGGATGCAATGTGGATAGGTATTATCAAGACAGAATTACAAGGAGGAAAGAAACAATTGACTATTGTCATAAGCACGGGTGACGTGAAAGAAGAGTGGCTAACGTGCCTAACTGGAAAGCCCCCGAACCAGATGGGATTCATGGATTTTGGCTGAAGAGATGCCACGCCGTGCATGTAAGACTAGCCGCTCAATTGAATAAGTGTGTCCAGAAAGGTACAGTACCCGCGTGGATGGAGACTGGGAGGACAGCAGAAAGGGGAATATTGTGGGAAACTACCGTCCCGTAGCATGCCTAAATATAATCTGGCAGATACTCAGGGAATATATGCGGCAAAGACCATACTTTCCTGGCACATGATGAAATACTACCAATGGAACAAAAAGGATGTAGGAAGAGATCTCAGAGTACCAAAGATCACCTGCTCGTTGATAGAATAGTTTTCAGGCATTGCAAAAAAAAAAATATCATATAAATTTGTCTATGGCTTGGATTGACTTTAAGAAGTCATGATATGATGCCTCATTCTTGGATCGTAACTGTATTACGAAAGAATAATAATGATTTCAAATTTCGCCTTAATGGCAGCCATTTTGGGGGATGGGATGTGTCGTTTACATCAACTGCAGTGTTTCACTGGCGGTTAATTAATCGACCGCGAAGTAGTGAAAGGCAAAGATGACGTCGGCGGAATCTCATCTCAGGAATAACTTCAAATTGTATCACAAGGCTAGCAATTACGACGTAGTGGGCAAAGCAATTAAGTCAACCCCAGTTTTTAACTGGTACTCATTTTATCGACAGCCAAAGTGACGGAAGACAACGTCGACCTCAAAAGAGATTCAATAAAGAAAGTAAAGATGGCCGAAATGAAGAAAGGAACTGTGAGAAGAGAGCCTGTGAAATCTTTGGCAACAACTTACAGCCTGGACGTACAGAATTAACCAAGTACAATCGAGATTTCTTAGAAAGAAAATGCTGCTGAAAGGTGCTGCTACTGCTACTACTATTACAACCACCACCACCACCGCCACCACACCGTCGCCGCCACCGCCGCAATCACCACCACTGCCACCGCCGCCGTCGCCGCCGCCGCCACGCCACCACAATCACTACTACTACTACTACTACTACTACTACTACTACTACTACTACTACTACTACTACTACTACTGCTGCTGCTGCTGCTGCTGCTGCTACTACTACTACTACTACTACTACTACTAATATTAATAATATCAATAATACTAATGATAACGGTGACGATGCTGCTGCTGATGATGATGCATTTTAATTAAAGGTTGTTTAAGGTGTGAAAATATTCATCATTTATTCTGAATTTTCAACCGAAATTCTAAGGTGTAATTCAGCAGAGATGAATTGAAATTCAGGTAATTCGATCAGTTCTCATTACAAGCAACATAACTCGCCCCAATTGATCATTCCAAATACTCAACCGAGAAATGGTCGTACATTTACACGTGCACATGTTACAAAAGTGGTTGATCTTTAGATAAAGAACTGTGAAAAGGCTCATTCCACTTTCGAACATTCATCTAGTACCAAAGACGTATTAAATGAAATATATATATATTTATATAACATATCAATGTAACCCTACCCACCTTCTTAGAAAAAAATGTTGATAAGTTTTTGCTTTAGATTGAAGAAAGATAACAAACGTATTTGTTAGGATACTATATATTCTTTTCTTCTTCATGCAGCACTGAAAGATACGGATCCCAGATCAATGTATGGTGGACTTATTTGCTAGTGAAAGGGCAAATCGTTAAACAAAAGGTGATCATATAATGACACATATACTAAGACAATTACTATCGATTTAAAATTTTGACACAAGCCTGGCATGTTCGAAAGAGGAGATAAATCGATTATAACGACACCATTACATAATTACTAATTATTTAATCTACCCCGGTTCATTTGAACTCAGAACATAAAGACGGAAGAATTAACTATTTCTTTACTACCGACATAGGGGCTAAACACAGAGAGGACAAACAATGACAAACAAATGGATTAAGTCGATTATATCGACCCAGTGCGTAACTGGTACTTATTTAATCGACCCCGAAAGGATGAAAGGCAAAATCGACCCCGGCGGAATTTGAACTCAGAACATAACGGCAGACAAAATACAGCTACGCATTTTGCCCAGCGTGCTAACGTTTCTGCCAACTCGCCGCCTTTAAAGATGGACGAAATGCCGCCAATTTTTTTTTATTCGGCATAGTAACGACTCTTCCAGCTCACCGCCTTACCAAGCTTATTAATATCAAAATAGTGGAAAGTTTTGGTACATGACTATTCCAGAAATTTATACTTTGGAAATATATACATACTTTTCGTATATTAGCACAAAATCGGTACTGTTGTATAATTGATTAATAAATTACTGTTGTATAATTAAGTAAATTGCTACCATTATATATGCTGCCGGATAGTAGTGGGAGATGTTGGAAAATGTGTAAACATATTTAGTTATATTCATCTACTTCTATATATAAAAATCAACCTTTTATAAATCCCAGTCATAAGGACATGGAATTATGGAACTGTCAGAACGTTTTCTTTTTCTTTAGGCGTTTTACGTTCTCTAATCAAATCCAGCCAAGTTGAAATTTAATTTCAGTAATTTCTTGGTCAATAAAATACAGTACTAATCAAGCAATAGTATCGATGTAATCAACTTATCCCTTTGAATGTAGTATCTCATATTTGGCCCAATAAATATATGTATCTGTTTGTATATGCTTGCACGAGTATGTAGGAATTTAACAAAATCCTTAGTGTCCCTAATATGCTTGACAATTCAACGAGTTGCACAATTTCAGGCCATTTTGCAAGAGCAGTGTAAAAGAGATGAAAGAGGCAGTTGTACACGAACTGAGAAAGGAGGAAGAAGAAAGGCGAAATGTACATTTGGCGCAATGTAGTCAACTGGGAGAGTGCCTTAGATGGGAGAAATATGTGGTCAGTCGCAGGAACCAGGAAGGACATAATTCTTGATGAAGTCTACCTTCGACATTTTACCATCACAGGCGAATT
This sequence comes from Octopus sinensis, assembly GCF_006345805.1. Lineage (NCBI taxonomy): Eukaryota > Metazoa > Mollusca > Cephalopoda > Octopoda > Octopodidae > Octopus > Octopus sinensis. Next base: position 201,241,857 of record NC_042998.1, on the reverse strand, counting down.
TACTCCGGTGGAACATTCACACAACTGATGAACGTAGATGCGGAGAGAAAGTGACCGTTAGACACGTTCTGTCAAACTGCTGGCTAGCAATAGACAAATATACATAGCGTCACAATCAAGGCCTCGGCGTCATAAGCGCAGCACTCAAGGAGAAGTTAGAGTGATATAATAGGGGAGAGTACCAAAAAGTCGAAAAGTGCGTAAAAATATATTTCCAGAAAGAGGGAAAAGAACATAAGGCCAGACCTTCACATAAATTACTGGGAGCTGGCCATGGATTTGGAAAGACTGTTAATATTTCCACTCATAAAAACGACAAAAAGACCGGACTTAATCGTATGGAACAGAGAACGGAAAATTGGTATTTTGCTAGAGCTGACAGTGCCATAGGAAGAGAACATCGCTAATGCAGAACAACAGAAGGAGAAGTGGTACGAAAAATTAATCGAAAAGTGCAGAGAACAGGGATGGACTGTCGAGTATTATCAGCTGGCAGTGGGGTCTACAGGCTTCATTGAAAGGAAAATGACAACGTTATGCAAAAGAAGGTTTGCATTTCTAGCTCAGAGCTGAGAAAAGTAATATGGTGGATACAGGAGGCTGTCAAAAAAGTCAGCTTCTATATATGACTGAAGCAAGAAGAGCAGAAAGGACTTGAAAGCCATAACATGCCGACTTGGAAATAGGTTCGCTCGGTGAGACTGGCTGACACTTAACATCATCGCTGATTGACAGATAGCGGTCTCGTTCATGGCGCCCCTTCTCCTGGTTTGAAAGCTTGTACCACCAACAGCTGGTTGGCGCTGGGGCTGCTGGAACTGAAACTAACACGACACTGTTGGAAAGCAGATTTAGAGAGGACGCAGGCTACGATTACGCGCCCTTTCCCTCCATTGGCCAGCCGAAGTTTAGACAGTATCACGCAACAACTAGCTGGTGTTGGCTGCTGGAGCCTACCTGCGGGTATCTAAAGGGAAATTTGGCTGAATGGTCAGTCACCCACTGTCATTTGTTGACACTGCATGAAAGAGGTCACGGAACAGAAGAAAAAAAGGAGAAAGAAGAAATGCACTCAACACCAGAGCTGAAGACACCTCCGAGGGGTGGTGGGTGCACCGCCACGTCGAAAACAGTAGAGTAGTAGCGGCCGAAACAGGACGAGGTTCCTCCTGATGATGTCTTTAGCTACTGGATCCTATAAAGGAGCTGTTGAGGTAGCAAACCACGAAAGGTATTTGAATTCCTTAGTGTCCCTAATTTGCTTGACAATTCAAACAATGTTCTCCTCTGAATCCAAATATAAACTGTTTAAAATTTCCTTTGCCTCAGTTCAGTGTTTGCAATCATAGCTTTTTTTTAAATTCATCTCTTTTTTAAACTCAGCTGCGTATTCAATGACAACATTCATTATGCGAAAGATAATACATTATATCTACATTTGCTTATTGCATGTGCTTACTTTCTTCGGCAACAATAAGCACATAAAGATTAAAATGAATGAAAGAAAATTCCGTTTTAAAGAAATATTACATACGACGAAAGAATATTAATAAAATCTCTTATATGAAATATCTAAATGGTTTCTAAATATTGCTTTGTCAAAAAAATAATTGTGAAACTAGACTGAATATATTCGGAAGAAATATGATTCTCTAAATTTATTATTTGCAAACAAAATGTGATTCGTCCGAATTTATATTACGAAAATTATATTCAAATATCAAAATATAAAAAAAAAACTCACTAATGTTTCTCCTCTTCTTTCTTGCAAATAATGGTAATGGTTTTCCTCTCTTGTTTGTTTTACTATATTTTTCCACAAGAATATACGTAGTTCTTTGTGTTCCTTCTGAAGCATTAACGTTATATAATATTGTGTGCCTGGTTTTCCCTTAACTGAATATGTGGGGAATTGATATGAAATAGCTATTAATCTGAATGAAAACAGCCTTACAAACTTAGCAGGTGGTAATCATAATTAACTGATGAGATATCATCATGTATATAAGTGAAATATTCTCATACAATCGTCATACAATATAAAGGACATTTAGAATAATAATATTTGAAAAAAAATCCCGTATTGGTTACAGCTGGCTTGGAGTTCAACAACAAAAAAACAAAAATCAATAGCATCGAAAATAGCAACAACCACAACAAAAGAATAAATACTACACAAATTTTAATAAATGTTAACTTGCATGCTATTTTCTGATTTCAACGTATATTTTTCCTGTTAGTACTAGCAGAACAAGTGACCACTAAGGGACTCCAACATTAGCATGTAGATATTATCGGTGAAGATTGAAGTGGAGTGCATCGAAATTAAGTACATTACTGACTTAAACCTCTTACCGAGTAGGACGAAGTATAACCCTTAGTAATGCTGAAAAATGTAAAGGAATGCACGCAAGATATATGGTGGATTTATTTAAGTAATCTATGATCTCTTCAACTTTATCCACATTAAAACCACGGAGAGCTTAAATATGTCTATTTAACCTAAAAGAAAAGACATTCAAGCAAAAGTATACTTCCCTTTCAAAGAACTCTATATCTGCAGTTACCGATTTACTCCAACTTATTCCATTGACCTCCTAGAAAAAGTGGCCAATTCTACTTGAATACAATATGGATCACAAGTTCTAAATCCATTTCAATTCTGAGCGATAAATTCGAAAGGGCCGAAATAGAATATGATATCAGTATCAAGAAGAACGGAAAGAGATACGTTAAATAAATAGTTCCAGGTCTTTTCAATATATCTTAAAATGTATCCCTGTTGGTCTGTCAGGAATGAGTTATAATGGATACATAACTACAATTAATAAAATTAAAATGGACTTCAACTTTTAAACTTGTGCAAAAGAACAGTGAAAAAGAAGCGTATAGTTGCAAACTTTCTCTAAAATATTTTGGAATTTTGAGAAATTATCAAATTGTCAAATTGGCAAGTCCACACTTGATTATTCTATCAGGAGCGACAAAGATAAAGAGACTGACCTAAAATAATTTCGAAATGACGAGGTTGCATATGATTGTTCAATTGGCAACAAACGCTGAAAAGCCCCACGTGGACCGCATCATTACAAGAGAAGATCTATGGAACCTAGGATACTTTGACAGTAAAATATTTCTGATGGGCGAAGCCTGAAACATTTGACCATAGTACAGTTTCGTCAAATCTCAGACAGCAACAATAGCCATAAGAATAGAACAATAACACCAACAATTTCTAATTGTAAGAACGGTGAAAATAATTAATACTGGTATTTTTCCTTATTAGCTACAAGGGCACAAGGAAGATATAGACAGTAGAAGAGAACACGAAAAACTACGTAGGTAAGATTTACTTTATATGTAAAAAAATAGGAACAACATATTCCAACAAACAGAATTTTCAACTAAGCCTGATAGGTCTAAGAACTTACAACAAACGTTAACGAAGTCGAGCAGCTAGGATAAGAACGCCATTTTATATGTAGTTCTTTCTTTCACTTGTATTACTTACTTACACCCACATTTCAAAAACTTTAGCCAGGTTGCATTGCTTCACACGCCATCATTTATTCTCGAATTATAACATGAATATATTGATGAAGGTTTGGTCGAATGTGATTTTTTTCAATCCTTTCAGTCCCAGCTTTCTAGTTATGGTCATAAGACGAAGGAAAATTTACTGCACTTTCTGGCCAAAGAAAGATGGGAAAAGGGCGTGGGACGATTTCTATGATAGATTCGGTTGATAAAATATTCTGTCATACTCTCAGCAACAGGCCTTTTGCTACATTTCGACAAACCAAAAATTATTTCGCACAAATCACTCTATGCATCAAAGATATATCCAGTCCAGGGCGATAGTTGCTCTAACAGCGCATTATAGGCAGCACTGTCAGGAGTTCCAGAGGTTATCCATAGTTTTTTTAGTCGGACATTCTCCGGAGTAGGCCAGGCAATTGATTCACATTGACATTGTAATCCCTCGCTTCTAATTCTCTACAGGACGCCAACATCCACAAAGCTTCACTGATAGCTGAGTTATTTCCTGATGTTAGGTGCCAAAACTTAAACCTCAACTTGATACAGGGCTGTTGCTCTCAAGTAAAAGACTTGTGGAAAGCCATACCGATTTAATACAGAGAAAAAATTCACAACAGACAAAATACTGATCAATGGAACTCACCAGTTCCACAACAATGGGTAGAGCAGATGCACTGAGTCTGACCCAAAAACAAAGCAAAGTATGAAGATTAATCGGTTTCTTTATGACGGAATCAACAAACGCGTTTTCAACCTCTGCTTAAATTTCTTATTGTCATCTCAGATTACCTGAAGATCTAGCCTGAACTATACCCGCTACAATTTAAGTGGGAGATTCTGCACACGGGTACAAACATTCTCCTGCAAACGAAATTAAACCGGTTGTTTTGGAAACATAATTCAAGTAGCGTCGAACGAAGCTAAAAAATATTTCCATTGATCCAATTAATTAGAACCCTGCCTGCTAACGCCAGGTTCATTACCTCCGTTATCAACAGTTTATACTCCATGAAGTGAAAGTGGTGGTGGACAGGCCAGGCTGGAATTGCATCCACTTTAGATATTCGGACTTCTCACTCAACGGTGAATGCCAAAAAATTGATAATATTCGCCAACATTTTATTTTCTGCATTTAATAACCGGAAGTATCGATTTCTACTTCATGTGCACGTCTTTTCATAGCAGCATCACTACTCACAGACTTACAAACCTAAAGATACGGCCATTCTTCCACCGTCTTCTTGTTGATGCTTAACAAGCAATGAGTGTGTTATGCACACACATACACACACACACATACGCACACATATATATATATATATATATATATATATATACGTGATCTGATCAATAAGTATCCGAACTCTTGTCATAGTAAGGAATCTAAAGAACGCAGAGTGAAGTTGCTTGATACAGGCTGACCTCGAACGCTGCTGAGCATACACATAAAGTTTACAGCAATACTCGGAAAGAAGGTGTGTGGCGTGTGACTCTCGCATTCACCATGGCGGTAAGTTGAGCAGACAACCTACATCAAATTTTGCCAAAATCTTGGTGATACCTGATCAGAGGCCTATGCAAATTTTCAGAACGTTTTCATCTTTCTCCGCACAATCAAGAAGAGTGACATTTTGGCCAACTGAAAACAGTTTTGGCACAAACTTAGCAGAGACGCGTCTCATAAAGAAATCTTCGGTGATAATGGACTGAATTGAACCGTAACTAATCTCCAAATCGTCTGCTTACGCGCGATTTCCCATCACAGTTGCACGCATATCTGCAAAGTTTTCCTCAGTTGTGCTGGTTGCGGGTCGCCAGAACGTTCGTCAATATCGACATATGTTCGCCCAGCATGGAAACATACACTTGTGTGTGGCTCATAATCTCTGATCCATACGCTTTCTGTAAATTTATGCAGGCCCCTGAGTAGGTATTGCCATGAAAACTTTCTCTGTCATGGTGAATGTGACGATCACACGCTACACACATTTCTTCCAAGCACTGCTGCAAACAGCGGAACTATCCTTGAATGCTAAAATTTAGTGCGCATGCACATCAGTGTTTAAGGTTAGTCTGTGCCAACGGCTTTGCTCAGCCTACATTAGCTTCGTTATAATGGCAACAGTCCGGATACTTATTGACCAGATTATATATACGTACACACACACACACAGACACACACACACATACACACACATACACACAAACATACATACACATACACACACGTATATATAGGGTTGTGCTATATATTTGGATGTAAGAAACTTTTCCCTCGTACCAACATACTTGCTTGCATCTTGTATCTTTCTTGCTACTATCGGCTTTTCCCAGCACACCTTTACTTCTATCGATCGTAGCAAATGTACTCATTATAGGCAGAAAAGTCCACCTCAATATTCATTCTACCGTTACCATTTGAGCAAATCGCTACTAGAAATATTCACTCATTTTCTTAGATCCGTGCCCATCCTGCTAAGTGTAAGAGCGAATAGTGGTTTATTAACCACGCATGTATTTTGTCATTTGATCCCAATGAATCGTTTTAGTGCTCCAATGTTTTATCATACGAATCCCAGCTCTAACGCGGAGTGCCCATGCTTCGCATTCAAGAAATGGTCAAGAACCATTCTCGCCCTTAAGACGTCAGGTACGGTATCTTTACTGGCTGTCTCTTCCAGCTTGCTGTCCAGTTTCCTATCCGATCAACTTCACTTCATCACTACTTCTTGACAATAATCATATTGACGTTGATAGAGAAGAAGAATGCGAGGGTGATGAGGATTAGTATTTACGTGATTTTGTGCGTTGATGACAATGATGAGTATCATGATGAGGGTTGGAATGAGGAGGAGAAGGCAGAGGATATCGACACTGACGACGATGATATTAGTGTAAATTTGTAGGAAGAAAATGGAGGTGATGCGATGAAATGTACTTACTTGTACTTATGGCGACATTCACCCTTGGTGGGTTGAGTCGGCTTCTTCTACTCATGGAAGAAGTTTCGTGGGAATTCGTGGATTTCACAAGTGGTCCCCAACAATCCCGCATGTAGAGACATCCTGTTTGCCGCAGATTGTCCGCAGATTGTCTGCCGAAACGGACACTCCGAGGATTTTCACCAGAGCCCCGTCTGCCGGGTTGTGGCCCTAATACCACTCGGTGTCAGACCAATCCACCTTGGGTGGCCCTATCAGGAACGGAAGTTCTCGACGACATAGCTCTGACACTGCCCGTTGCCAGCGTCCCCACTACAGTGAGGAGGGGATGGACTAACTATGTATGATGGGACTTTCAACTTTTTTTTCTTATGGACTCACGTGACATATAAGCTAATTTTCAACTTCACTAGAAATTTCACACTTAAAATGGAATGGAAATCTATAACGTATTTTACATTCTGATGGTTACTAAAGCAATATCAACAGCAACAATCTAACAATAACCATCAAAGACAACAGCTATAACAACATCTACAACTGCTACAACAATGGTAACTATAGCAAACGACAACAAGAATAACTACAACAAGAAGAATACTGGAGCAAAAGAAAGTAATTTCTCACAACCGCAATATTCTTCAAAGGTCCGTTTAAAGAATTATTGATTGTAAAGTTTTGTTTAGAATACAAACCTATTTTATTTGTTACACTTTAGCACGCAACATGAAGGTATGGGAATTGCTTTTTATATGACATTGCATATAAATTGTTTATTATAAAGTTAACTCATTTGATTGAGTGAGTTTCTTGACTTCCTTTTTTTCTCCTTCTTCAGTGTTTTCCCGTCTTTTCTTTCCATACCGAGCATGACATTGGTATGCCACAAGTGGCGTACATACAATTAAAAATGTCATTTACATAATTTTTGCTTTGCAACATTTTACCGAGTGAAATCTTTAGAAAAGAAATTTCAAAATGAAAAGCAGCGTCAGAAAAATAAAGTAAAAATATGTTAAATAAACGAAGTGAATTAATAAAATGAAATGAAATGAAACATAAAAACAATAACCCTGCACATGTTAGTAGTTAGTAGTAGTAGTAGAGTTTGTAAAAATAGTAATGGCCGTGAACGTGTGTTAAGGTAAACAAATATGATATCTAAATGCACGATTTTACTGTATGGCATGCTCTGTTAATTTGCAAAGATGACAGGCAATTTTCACATAGAGTAACAATAAAAAATAAAAGCAAAATACAATTTTACTTGGTTTGTGAATGTTATTGTAAAAAATAACAACATTATTTTTGATGTAAGTCTATATTTATGTGATTACTATTTTTACAGGCATTACTGAGCTAATATTTTAGTTTAGAGGAGGTAACATAATATATAATACATCTGAAAAGTGTATATATCATTAAAATATTGTAATTTTTAAAATGATCTTTGAAAATATGTTTTTTTTTACATATGTGTTTTCATACACGCACATATATGGCATATGTATGTGAATGTATGCGTGATTGTAAGTGTGTGTCTATGTGTGTGTATGTATATATATATGTATTATATTATATTTATGTATTAATATGATACAACCAAACTGAATGAATTCATTCTATGACCAGTGACATTCATAGAATCATTCCGTTGGCTTTTGAATGATTTTGAATATTGTAGTGCATATTTTCACCAGATGAAAACTTATTTTTCTAATGCTGTAATGTTTTCATTAATCAATTAAAAATTCGGTGGAAATCACTGTAATGAATTGACCCGTTATCCATATGTTTATATTTATTATTAAGCAGAATTTGTTGCTTGCGTACTTCTCAAGTATATTATTGACAATATATCTAGTACAATTTGCATTCCGGGATTAGCCTCAAGGTTATTGATATAGTCAGTCGCGTACAGTTAGTCTTATACTAGCCTGAATATCTCTATGGTACCCGCATATGCACTCTATTATTTTTGTTGTGTACACATTTTCATAGTTGGGAGCAGTAGTCCAGGCGGCTGTGAACGAAAGTCCTCCATAGGAGTAGCAGATTCCGAATGTCCTCAGAACCCATGCAGTCACTCACCTGCACAGTGTTGCCATATTGGTAATATGCACATTAAATGTTGCATCATTGTTCATGTGACACCCTCCAGATCACGCACCGACTCTGACTCTTGGACCGTATTGTCTTCTGGTCCAGTGTATTCCAGTGTATTCCAGTTAAGTTAACAAGCAATTATATAAAAAAGATAATGCAAATGAAGCTAAAATGATAGTTTTATAATTTGGGTTTTATTGAAGAACTCAAAAGAGTTGTCTCCCCTTACTCACAACACAGGAACTGAAGAACCAGGACCACAATTACTACTACTTCCTGTCCTGTAAACATGCTGAATTTAACAACACAACACAACACATGCTCTTAATCCCTTTGGATCTTAACACCTCAAGGTAATTTTTTCGTAAACAACCATAAAACTCAAGATACACAACGAACTCACTATGTATCGGAGAACTTATTTTTTAATTTTTGTACATTTTTATCATTATTCTTTTACAAAAAACAATGCAATTTTCTTTTTTTCCCCTTTCTAATTTTTAAAAAAACTTCTTAAAACATAAATATTCTTGACAAGTCATACAATGACGAAAACCGGTTGAATAAATATATATTTATATATTTTATCAATTTCTCATTTTATTAAAATTTTCTTTCATTTGAGCATTCTGCATTTTTAAAAAAATTTTTCCTTACTTATCATTTCTCCACGTGCGGTCAACACAACCCCACCATTTATTGATCTCTATATATATATATATATATATATATATATACTCACGGTTATGCCTTGCACGCACATCGATAACATTCTGTCTATTTCTTGAAAATAGTGTCATAACCCCGAAATATCGACTACAAGGTAAGTCTACATTAGTTCACTTATTTATTTTCTTATGTTTTACATTGCATTTACCTCGCATTGTTTAGGCCTTATCCACGGTCCGTTATACAATATATTCTACACATTAATTCATAGTAATTATTCCACTATAATACATACGCATACACTCACACACACGCACGCACACACACACACACACACACTCACGCACACACACACATACACACATATATTATTGTGTCTGGGGAGAATCATACTCTTTTACTGTCGTATTACAAATCACTGGTTTCATTTCCACCCATTTACTTATTTACATTTTTCTAAAATTTTCGTTGCGTCTCGCAACCTCTTCAAAAGTCGCTGACTCATACATACTTACATACATACATAGATACATACATAGATACATAGATACATACATACATACATACATACATATATATATATATATATGTATAAATATGCATACATACATACATACATACATACATATATATATATATACATATATATATATATGTATACATATGCATACATACATACATACATATATAATATATATATATATATATATATATATATATGTATACATATGCATATATACATACATACATACATAAATACATACATATATATATATATATATAATAAATTCAGGGTGAATACTTGATAAGTATAAGCACATGTATATAGCAGCTAGTAGCAGAGGTGAGAGGATATATGTATCAAATTAAATAAAAAACAAAACACAAAGGATATCGCGGTACACATGTTTCGAGCTTTATAAAACAACTTATTCTTACATCAATGTATAATCGATATAACAGATAGTTTAAAGCCTTCTTCAGCCGCAGGCAATTACTACACCAAAGATTGTATCACATTCTAAAGATCCCGAAAAAGAACATTTGGTATTATTCATAATGGTAGGTATATTGAGTTTCACTGAGAAAGTATTTTTGTAAATCTTCATAATCAAACAGGTGTTTGTAAATCTTCATAATCAAGTAGGTATATTGAGTTTCTCATAATACCAACCATTATAAATAATACCAAATGTTCTTTTTCGGTCTCTTCATAATGTGATACAATCTTTGGTGTAGTAATTTCCTGCGGCTGAAGAGGGCTTTAAACTATCTGTTATGTCGATTATACATAGATGTAAGAATAAGTTGTTTTATAAAGCTCGAAACACGTGTACCGCGACATCATTTGTGTTCTGTTTTTTATTTCATTTGATACACACACACATATGTATATATACATATATATATATATATATATATATATATATATATATATATAATATATATATGCATATATATGTCATACATATATTTTACTCGTTTCTCTCTTTGGAGAACATTTTAATATAAATCGTGATCTTACTCCCGTAATGCATTTCGCTTATACATTATTCTCTAAAACATGCCCCTCCTGAGTTGCTAATTTTATTGTCCACAGTATCTATACTATATGTATACATTCATACACACACACACACACACACACATATATATATATATATATATATGTGTGTGTGTATGTGTGTACGCGCAATATAGGCGCAATGGCCCAGTGGTTAGGGCAGCGGACTCGCGGTCGTAGGATCGCGGTTTCGATTCGTTGTGTGTGTTTATTGAGCGAAAACACCTAAAAGTTCCACGACGCTCCGGCAGGGGGTGGTGATCCCTGCTGTACTCTTTCATCACTCTTTCGTCTGTTGGCCAGCTCGCTTAGCCAGCGGGGTGGCGTCATTCGAAGGCTAAAACAGTGCGAATGCATTGTGACCAGCGATGCCTAACTACATCTGATGGACTGGTCGGTCATGTGATAGCGATATATATATATATATATATATATATATATATATATATATATATGTACGTATGTATATGCACATATATAGAAACAAAGGAACATAATTTATATTACGTATGAATGTTACCCTTTTATGTCGATTGATATGGGTACTTTTTCTGTTGTATAAGTCTACTACTTTGCCTCTAGTTATCATTTTCTTACTTTTAGAACAGTGTGTATGTTTATTTCTTTTATATGTTGTTTCTAATTCTTATTAATTATTTTGTTTCATCAATGCTTAATTAATTTCTATATTATTCGCATATCAACAACGAAACCCAGCAAAGAACATGCATTTGTGTCAAATGTGCTTGCATATGGATAACTTTGGAGATACTGCATACTCCTTTTAAAGTATTTACTGAAATGGATTATAAGGCGAGTGTATATTATCATTAAAAACATTTCCAGTTTTTTACGTCCCCGATGAAAACACTGGCCTTACACATTTCTCAGTAAGCCCTTAAGATGAAAACTGAAAATATGCAAGAGATTATATTTCACTAAGATAAGGAACAAGAAAACAACATAATGATTTAAACTGATATGTAAAATATTAATAATATAGGCTGATTAACAAGAGACATATATAATGTAATTACATCGAACTGAAATCTTGTTTAATAAAACAAAAAAAACTCATTCGCCGTGCACATATCGCACCGCTTATATATACGACATAGGTGAGGTGCAAAAAGCTTTGCTGGTGTGTTTTTTTCTGTTAAGAGCATGATATCAATAGATATGAACAATAATCTTGAATCGTCGAAAGCATATTAATGATTTGCCTAGAACATTATATATAAAAATTAATAGTTATCGCCATACTAATATGGCAATCTTATAAATATAAGGCTAAAGCTGTCTTATATTTATAAGACTGCCATATTAGTATGGCGATAACTATTATATATATATATATGTGTGTGTGTGTGTGTGTGTGTGTGTGTGTGCGTGTGTGTTAAGAGCTGAAGTACTGTTTGACTGCAAGTCAACTTGTAGGAATCAGATGTCCTTTTGAGCCTGCAAGATCACAAAGCCATATCAAATCTGTGTCATGTAGAAATTGCTGGGATAATGTCTAAAAAAATTGTCATCTAAGCTAACAAACCTTTTGTATAAGTCGAAAGAACATGCACCTCAAACATTCCTGCCCAGAAAATCCAAAATAACAATAACAAATTATGAATGTTGCTCTTCGCAGAACGGCATCAAACACAACAAATAGAGGATAATTGAAGTTGCACTTTTTCACTATGCGGAACATCTTATGAGTTTCAAATGACCTATCGCCTTGCGAGGACCAGATAAAGCATGATGAGTTCCCAATAGCATCGACGATGGCACTGGGGACCTGATGACAAGAATGTAACCAATCATAGCAGCAATATACCTATCATTTATAAGCTGGATAGGCAGAGGCGGAAGAGGAGAAACAGGCTAAACCAAATGGATAAAATAACTATATGTGGTGCACGTTGCCTCCAATAATAAAACAGCGTGTTATGAGGAACCTGACTATCTAATGACGATGCAAGGGTGAACTGCTAGGTGCTAAATGTTCCCCACACGGATGCAATAAACTTCACAAGAATAAAAAAAAATTCAAATACATTTTTTATAAAAGAAATACAAGCGACATGGAAAACAAGTGCCTAGAGTGGAATGGGATGGAATTTTTAACAGCATAAAGCCTACGGAAAATATTTGAAATTGTTATATTGAATTTCCAAATAGTATAACATTACTCATCACTAAGGCAATTTAAAACAAAGCATTCTTACAGAGAGATTACAACCTCCATTCCTAAACACTAAACGAAGATTGCATAGTGAGAACATTATCAGAAAGAAGGGTTACCTTCAACTATGGTAATGGAAGTTAAATATTAACATCTTCTTTATAATTATTGCGTTTATTGAAAGATACGTCAATAATATACTTTATTAATATAAAAGTTGTCGAAGGTCGGTTTTTTCTTCCCTTTTCATCCTTCCGACACAGATTAAATAATTATTACACACAAGTTATTATGGATCTTGTTATTTGATTGTGGTCCTATCATTAATGTTTTATCCTGCATTTAATTTAATAAGCAAATATTATTAATGTAAACAGGTTTATGAATGTTCCTGTACATTTTCTTATTTTTAACACTTATTTTCAACTTAAACGATCAAAATAAATATTCGACCAATATTGTAATTAATATATTACAAAAAATTAAATAAAACGGAACCCACAATAAATTGGAAGTATTTAGTATATAGTAATGAGACTATCCTGTTATAGTGAGACCGTGTGCATGCATGTACTAGAACATGTGTGTTTCTAACTGCGTAAACACATTATAGTAGGCGAGAATATGTATGTGTTCGTGTGAGAGGGAGATCGGGAAAGAACGTGTAGGCTTTCTATGATTATTAATAATATTCATCCAATCTGGTTTTAATTTTCATATTTAATAAAACTTGTTTACTCTATCTTGATTTATGAAAATATGAAAAGCGGTATTTGTTTTTACAATATTTTATAAAAAAACAGGAGTCAAATAAAATATCCAGTGTTTTTCGGTAAAGATGTTTATTTATATAACGAAATTTATTTAACCGATTAAATATACGCTTATAGAACAAGGCTATGCATTTCGGTAAAATGCCTGCACAATGTTTCACAGCACCTCTGTTTTTCTTCATTTATTTGAACCAGGAACTTTGAAGGACCAAATTGACGCTAGAGGGATTTTTGAATAATTGCCTATTTTCTCTGAATTGGCCACTAAACTGACTGTGAGGTTTTAATGTTAGCGTCACGAAGGCGGGGTTTGGTTGTAAAGGATACCATCTAAGCTTTTGTATCATTGTTGTAAGAAGGATCGTTTGGGAGACAGTATGATGCATTCGTATAGACGTTTGTCAGCGGTACTGTTCCACAGACTTAAGCATATATCCATGGCCAGTAATTTATGCTGCGATAGCACAGTTGGTCTTCATTTAATTTTTCTGACACTAACTCCGTGGAGTTTTTGACTCTATATCTATCTATCTATCTATCTATCTATCTATCTATCTATCTATCTATCTATCTATCTATCTATCTATCTATCTATCTATCTATCTATCTATCTATCTATCTATCTATCGATCTATCTATCTATCTATCTATCTAAATGTTTTTTTTCTGTGAATGTGTATACAAGTATGTATGAATTTAGGTATATTGTTGACGTAAGGGAAATTTTGCAAGGAAACTCTTAAGTGCTGCATGGGTCAGTAATCTAAAGAAAATAAAGGAATTCTCGAATTCAGGAAGGTTGTGACGACAGGTTATAGAATCGGGTAAACACCTTTCAGAAGACGGGGAAAAGTGGCTAGCAAACCTCCACAAGAAATCGAACCCTGCAACTAGACAGAATTTCTCATCAAGAGTGTCTCGGTTAAATGGTTAGAGCGCTCAACCGGAATTCGTGGGGACACTAGTTTCGATTCCTTGTAGATGTTTGATGGCAACTTTTCCTCGTCTTCTAAATGATATTTACCCTTTACTTTATGCTATACCGGTCCTCTGCGTTAGCGAATCCTTTTATTTATTTTCTGTAGCTTACCGACACACGTGCCACTTATAACTCTGTTTACAAAATGTTTTCCATTGCAAAAAGCCATTAATTAGCATTATGATATGACGGAATTGTCCATGTAGACATACATACATACATATATATATATATATCACCGTGATCACCGTGACCGAGCAGGCCATCAGATGTTGCTACGCATCGCTGGTCACAATGTGCTTCGCATTGTTTTTACTTTCAAATGACGCCACCTCGCTGGCTAAACGAGCAGGCCACAAGAAGAAAGAGTGAGAGAAATGTGTGGCGAAAGAGTGCAGCAGGGATTGCCACCACCCGCTGGAGCTTTAGTTGTTTTCGCTCAATAAACACTCACAACGCCCGGTCTGGGAATCGAAACATCGACCCTACAACCGCAAGTCCGTTGCGCTAAACGTTGGGCCATTGTGCCTCCACACACACACACACACATACATACATACATACATATATATTTATATATATATATGTATATATGTGTATATATATATATATATATATAATATGTTCTTTATTTCTGTTACTTGTTTCAGTTATTTGATTGCTGTCATACTGTTGGGCCAGTGTATAGAAATCTCCTAAAAGTACATCTATCGGATGTGTACATTTCTAGTATCATCAGCTTCAGGACAGAAAGAGCGTATAAGCAATCGAGTGTAAATCTACAATCTCCTATAAATTTATTCAAGATGACTTCTTGGTTAACAAGACATTAACAAAACATGAAAATATTTTCACACCGTAAACTTCTATATAATTAAAGATTTGACAACGTTCAACAATATTGTGAAATAATATCTTTCCAGATTTCCAAATAAAAGCAATTTATTTAGTAGAATATCTATGTAATGCAATATTCAAAGACTGCTTGAATATATAAGGAACTATTATATACGAAACCGATTGCTTAACGCAGTTTCGTTCTACTGAACAAACAAGCACACGCGCCCGCGCACACACACAGCCTCCCCCCACAAACGCACACACATTTATTTTATGTATATATATATGTGTGTGTGTGTGTGTGTGTGTGTGTGTGTGTGTGTGCGATTGCTTAAATGATTTGTATTTTGTTTAGGTTCAACGAACAGTTATACACACATTAGAAACGTAATTGATATTTATAGGTACAAAGTTTTTCCTACTTAGTTAACATATTCTACTATGTACAGAATCGCAACTTGTATATACATACATCACACACATACATATATATACAGATTTATGTATATGTATGAATTTATGTAAGCATACCTCACTATCTATGTAACTATCTGTAAATATATATATATATGGTATTTTTATATAAGGTGAAAGCTTATGGCAATCACCGTGCAATTACTAAGGGAAATATTCTAATAAAGAGCATATAAGCCCTTGACAGAAAAAGAAGGCTTTCCCATGCGGAAACGCTTATATGCCACTTTATTAGACTATTTGTGAAGTAATTGACGGTGATTGTCATAAATGTTAAACTTATATCAAAATACCATATATATATATATATATATATATATATATATATATTATATATATATAACAAAGAAGACAACAAAATCAAGGGTGTGAGGAGTTTTGATGACACTTATAATGTCAAATATATACATATAGTCTTAAAGCTGCTTCTGGGATATTATAGTTATCCTGTCATCAGAGAGTATGTGAGATGGGGAAATTGAAGTAAATATTTGAGTTCGAATTATTATGGAAAAGGAGCAAATAGGGAATATAAAAGGAAATAAGAGAATGAAAGTAGAAATAAATATAAAATATTGTCGCATTTCCAATATTCGAGTAAAGTGGTGTATAGGATTGTTGAAAAAATTTTCCTGTACATGTTATGTAACTTCCAACAGTAGATCATGTTTAGTCATTTCAAATATGGAGCCGTGGTTTATGTGTGGCTCATTCGAAGGTATTTATATATGTATGCGCATACATTTACTTACGTATGCATATATACACATACTGACGCTCATTCATATACTTTTGTATATACATATGCACATGCATATACATACACATACACACACATATATATATATAATATATGTATATATATATATATATATATATATATATATATATATAATATATATATATATATATATATATATATATATATATATGTATATATATATTATATTTATGTATGTATGTATGTATATATGTACACATACATATACCTGCATACATATGCATACATACAAATACCTGCACACGTTTACATACACACACATGTATCCGTTTGTATGTCCATGTAAGAAGATTTAAATGATTGAGATCCTTAAAGTAAGACAGGTGAGTTAAAAAAAGTTAAAGATATTTAATTATAAATTATAAATTGAAAATTAAAATGGAGATAAAGGAAATTTAAGTAGGGTTGCTTGGGAATATTTATGGGGTGGTGTAGATATATTCTGTGTGGTTATTTAGGATGCATTTGGATTTGAGGTAGAATTTGAATGAATGAAAAAGTGGTGCTTCCATGTACGTAGGGAGTCATTATACTTATTTAGTTGTGTCGAGGTGTTGTGTTTTAATACGTGGAATGCCAACTTTTAGTAAAAACTTACAGGATAAGGTTTGACTTTGGTATTGAACCCTTGAATGCATTATGGTCCGTGACAAAATGTAGGGACTATTTCTATTTTTGAGATGATGGATATGACGGCTAATGTTGTGGATTTTCTGTGTTTCTCGTATCTAAAAGAATTGAGATTAGCGACATATTGCTGTTCAAAATCTCACAATGCGCTAACTCTCAGTGTCAGTTTATAGAAGTTACCGTTGAAACAAATCTTAGCTACGACCATTTATGAAATCAGTGTATGACTTCTACGGTAAAGACATAGCGAGGTATCTTAGGCGTAGGGTATTTTCCCTCTATACCTACGTGAATTATTTTTGAGTATCCATTGTCTGGGAGACTTTTCTTATAGGAGAGGAAATAGCTAAACTTTTTGGCCACTGACGAGCATTAATCAAATAAGAAATGACTGGTGAACTGGTTATAAACCGGATGCTGATGGAAGCGTGCCTCCCTTGCCAGTCAAAAGATCATTGTCCCTCGTGGCTAACATTTGTTGTGAATCATATTTCTAGCGATGCTGGGGCTAAATAATGCTCTTTGTTACTGTATACACACAAACACATACATACGCACACATATATATATATACATATATATGTATATATATATATATAGTCAATAATAAAAGGGTAAAATTGGGCTGATGGTGGAAATGTGGATCTCTATATCCAACTAATCCAGAAACGGCGTTTTCAAGTAATCGATGTACGTGTGATCTTTCCTTATTTTTCCCTCTATACCTACGTGAATTATTTTTGAGTATACATTGTCTGGGAGACTTTTCTTATAGGAGAGGAAATAGCTAAACTTTTTGGCTGCTATTTCTAAAAGCTCGGTGTGTAGTAAAGTAAATTTTTTTACTGAACACTAATTATATAACGTATATATATACATATATATATATATATATATATATATATATATATATATATATATATATATATATAACATACACACACATAGAAACGCGGAGTAGATGAAACAAGGACAACTGAAGGAGGGGAATATTCCTTATGCTCTATGTATCGTTTCTCATTGTGTTCACCGTTTTTTTATATCCTTTGCCGATATATGCATGTATATATATATATATGTATGCATATATGCATATATATAATTCACATTATATATATATATATATATATATATATATATATATATATATATATATATATATATATATATATATATATATATATACGTACAATGTTAGATTTTGCAAGTAGCCAAGAAAATTGCACAGAAGTATATCAATAAAATTTCAGAATAATTTCACGAGTTATAGTTACAAGTAACGCAAAGGTCTTTACCATGTATCGTTTCTCTTTCTCACGGTGAATGTTTATATGTTTTTTCCCAAATGATATATGAGATGGGTGTGATCACATTTCACTCTTT
Organism: Octopus sinensis; assembly: GCF_006345805.1. Taxonomy (NCBI): domain Eukaryota; kingdom Metazoa; phylum Mollusca; class Cephalopoda; order Octopoda; family Octopodidae; genus Octopus; species Octopus sinensis. Next base: position 201,223,000 of record NC_042998.1, on the reverse strand, counting down.
AAACTCTATGAAAATGAAGAGGCGTATATGTTTTCTTTTATTAATGCAAGCGGTTTGCCTTAAATATATACATACTCACTACTATAAGACTATAATTACACACACACACAGTTGCACATGCAAATATATATATATATATATATATATATGGGTATGTGAGGGCGTTTATATATATATATATATACATGTGTGTGCATATGTATATGTGTAAATATAAGTATGAGTATATATATATACATATACATATATATATATATATATATGTGTGTGTGTGTGTATGTGTGTGTATATATATATATATATATAATATATATATATATACTTATACTTATATTTACACACACACACACGCAAACACACACACACGCACACTTACACACACACACACACACATATATATATATATATATATATGGGTATATAACAGCATTATTATTTTTATTAATATTGGAGTCAGTGATGTTGTAGAATTGTTTCTACGCTGTACGTAATGCTTAGTGGTATTTAGTCTGTCATTAAGCTCTGAATTCAAATTCCACTAATGACGACTTTGTCCATTATCCTTTCGGGGTCGATAAATTGAAAGCCAATGAAACGTTGATGTAAGCGGCTAATCCCGTCACCACACATTTCAGGCATTGTACTTTTGGTACAAATGATTGCTATTATTAGTGTTATTCGTTAGTCTTGTTTTTATCATCCGCTTTCAGTGTACTACCAAGCGCAGCTCTCAATGCCTACGTCATGTGATGTGGTTTGTTGCGGTGCTCTTGTTTTCACTGTTTTGACAGTGCTTTACGTAGCCTGAATGAGGTTCCTAGTAGCGCAATTTTCTCTGTGTTATATACGTTCATAATTCCTGGTCTTTTGATAATGTATTTGCTTGAAAATTTAGTTATCATGTTTAATTCACACATTATTATAGGGATTGTTCCGCTTTTTAGGCTCTACATTCGAATTAACTCTATATTCAGATCTTTGTATATTGAGAGTTTGTCAGTTTCTTTTAGAAAGACATTGCCATCGGTTGATATTGATACATCGATTAGAAGGCCGTTTTTTCTTGGTGATCTCTGAAAACTATATCCAGCCTATTTGCCCTGGCTTCTCTCTGTGCATGGTTACTTTCTCATTTTCTCTAGACATTTTCTTGGGTGTGCCTGTAACAGCTTTCTGGACTTGTCATTCTATAGTGTTGGCATAGCTTCCAGTGTATCTAGATACCAACTCAGTCATGTCTGTAAACATATTCCCTGTTTGTCAGGACTGGGCAGCCAAAGAATATATGATTTATTGTTTCTTTCCCATCACCATATATACTGCATTTACTTATGACTTCCTTATATGCTTTTCTTGATTTCTGGGAGGAGGTTTTGGTTTTGTGTTGTAATTAAAACCCTTCAGTGTCTGCCTTTTCTCCTGAGTTGGAATTTTACTTTGTCTGTTTAATTTCTGTTTAGCTTGACACAATAATTACCACACGTACTGGCTTTTCTTTTGCTATCATTTTATCATGATACTTTGTTGATCCAGTTTAAGCTTGGATTTCAGTTGTTTAACAGCTCTTCTTCTTCTTCTTCTTCTTCTTCTTCTTCTTCTTCTTCTTCTTCTTCTTCTTTTGTATTCAGTCGTGTTTGTTCCTTTGTTTGTCCGTGGACAAGGTATCTCAAGAACCGCTGGACGGATTCGGATGAAACTCTTAGAGATGTTTGGTCTCGTGACTGACACGAACTGATTGGATTAGATTTAAGGATCGATCCAGTACCGGATGAGGATTCTGGATAGTTTTCTATATTTACTTGTCTTTGCATAATGTATTATGGTCTTACGTTTCAAGTCTTTCTCTGATTAGCTCCCATCCCTTCTTCTTCTGCACTTCTTCTTCTTCTTCTTCTTCTTCTTCTTCTTCTTCTTCTTCTTCTTCTTCTTCTTCTTCTTCTTCTTCTTCTAATTCTTCTTCTTCTTCTTCTTCTTCTTCTTCTTCTTCTTCTTCTTCTAGTTAGTCCTTAACACTTCTCCCTGAGCTGCGCATATGAATGCTTCTATCTCTATCTTCAGATCACTCCTCCTCATCCATAGACACCGGTCCTCTATATCTGTCTTGGCGCTCACATCTCTTGCAAACTGATCATGCCTTTTCTTTTCCTTTCATGCATTTTCGTTTTTTGTTTTGTTCATTTCTTGTTTAAATTTATCGTTAGTTACACAATTTTCAGTTTCGATGACGCCGGTCTTTGGGTGTTTCGGCAGTGGCTCCACAGCATTTTTATATACCATCCTAGGTTGTTTCCCTGCTTCGATACAGTTCAGACAACTGATCAAACCTCTGCTACCCTTTGTTCTGGATAAGTACAGCTTATCGGTATCACTATTAGGGTGGAAGTGTACTGTCAACATTTTTCTGGTCTTGGCATCCATTTTCTTTATTTCTCCTTATTTACCATTATATAATTCCCGCTCCATGCCGATGTGATGCTATCGCCCACGTATTAACTGGTTTTATTTCATTTCATCCAGATAATTTTGAGCGCAGCACCAAACTTCCTCTTCGCAAATACTTTATCCTCAGACTGTCTTTCTCTTCCTTTTTCCATTATCTCGTTGAACTCTTGTACACCAAGCTGTTTCTATCCTTCCGTTTCAATTTGCTTGATTAAGTCTTTATTCGGTAATTCTATTCCTGCAAGTGACTGCACCTTTCTTCATTTTAGGTACATTATTCCGCACTTCTTGAGTCCGAATTCCATTCTCATATCAGTACTAAACCAGTGGACCGTATTCACCAAGGGACTCAATTCTGTCTCATCTTTGCCGTACAGTTTCATATTATCCCTGAAAAGGAAGTGGTTGATTTTTAGGGATTTTTCCTTTAGTTGGTACCCTAGGTTCCTTTTCCTAAGTGCCAAGATCAGGGGTATCCTTCAGAAAACGAAAAGCAATGGAAATAGTCTATCACCGTGGAAAATCCCTCTTTAGATAACCAGGGTACCCAAAAGTTTTCCGTAAGACGTCATTTCAGTTTGCCATCCCACCATACTTCTCTTCAAGAAACACATTACATTCCTCGCAATTCCAAACAGATCTAAGGGCTTGATGGTCCACAAATGTGGAATCATATACTCATTGCGATAATCAATCCAGGACATTCCAAGATTTTTTCTGCTTCGTTGATCTTTGATACCTCTGCATCTGCTTCTACTGCCTTTTTGTTCCAACAGTAATATGTCGCTCTCATCAAGAAGTTTATACTGTCTTTCTGTAATTCCGGCTGCTAGTAACCTCCAAATTAATGCGAAGCAAGGAAACCGATCTGTAATTGTCAGCAGCATTTCCGTTTGATGCCCCCTTCAGGCACAACACCCTTTTTCCTTTTGTGAACCAACCCGGGATTTCTACTTCTCCATTGATCATTGTATTGTTTAACAATCGCTAGTAAGCCCTGCAGTTGTTGGTCATTTTTTGCAAAGAGCTTTAAATTATCCATGTAAATGAGATGATTCATATTTTTATCAAAGCATTTTATTATTATCATGTTGTCTCCACGTGAAGACTTCTTGCGCCTAAAGAGTATCTCAACAGGCAAAACAGAGCAGCGAGTATCATCTTGTTGTTGTGGTTGTTGTTGTTGTTATTATTACTATCATCATCATCATCATCATCATCATCACCATCATCATCATCATTATCATCATCATCATCATCATCATCATCATCATCATCATCATATATTTGGCTTTTGCTTTGTGTTTGTATATGTTACCTTCAAGTCTTACCTAGACACCTCAAAAAACAGCTGGTTAGATGTTGAAGTTGGTGTCATATATTTGATTTTGCACGAACATTCGTTTTAGGGAATGTCAGTCAAATCATGAGTAAATTAGAAGTCTGTTTTAAAAGTAATTTCATTATAAGGTAATAGCGTGATGTTAAGATGACAGAAAAAGGCGTTTGCGATTATGTACATTTAAACGCATGTTAACACTGTTAAGAGGTTTAAATTGCCTTGGAGATTTCATTGACAATATATTTTAGGTAGAATATAGGCAGTTCCCATGGGTACTATTTTTTGAGTTTCGTCTATTTTGATTTCCAGATAGATATTTGAACTAGGTAGCAATCAACTCCTTTGGCTATAATTCCGAGGGCACCTATGACAACAGGTATTGTTTTTGACTTGAGGTTCCAATTTGTACTTTATAGATGCTCAGTTTTTGGTAGGGCTTCATTCATACATTTTTATGCATCTCACTGCAGCACAGAATTTTGTCAGTGAACAGGTCGCGGTCTCAAAGCGACGAAAATATTTTGGCAAATTGAATTTAAATGTTGAAGTGAATCTAACGGTTTTTGTGTGTTTCTTAACTGGCTTATAATCACCTTCCACGCTGCAATTGTTATTGTATATGTATATCATTATTCGTGGAGGCGCGTGGCTTAGTGATTAGGGTGTCAGCATCATGATCGTAATATTGAGGTTTCGATTTCTGGACCGGGCGACGCGTTGCTCCAGTCTACTCAGCTGGCAAAAATGTGTAACGCTGCAATGGACTGGCGTCCCGTCCAGCTGGGGAACACATACGCCATAGAAACCGGGAAACCAGGTACATGATCCTGCCTAGGCTCTAAAAAGTGTGCAAATGAAAAAAATAAATATCACTATTCGGTTATATTTCAAGATTTCTTGCCAACACAAAAAGAACCGGTTTCTAACGTAGATTCAAGGACTCATTCATTGGAATTGTAATATCAACAACAGAGAGATTGTTGTTTGTGTGTATGTATGTATGTATGTATGTATGTATACGTTCATATTTGTACGTTTTATTGTATGTATTTCTTCCCATGCATATAGTTGTATATCTACACATACTCATATACATTTAAATGATAAAGTCGAAAGTTTTACAGATTTTTTACAATTCCAGTGGTGGATTCTATCTGTAGTCTTCGAATTAGCTTTCTTCTTTCTGGCTTTGAGAAGCCTAATTTCTTAAGATTGGTATTTAGGCAGTGTGCTACATATCCCAGGTCCCAAATAATTACAGCTATAAAGCTGAACTTGCAATCTGGATAAAATTACTGCATGTATGTATATATATATATGTATGTGTGACCGTGTGATAGGCAGAGACAGAGACAGACAGAGAGATAGACAGTTAGATACATAGATAAATAGATAGATAGATAGTTAGATAGATAGACAAATGCATATACATTTATATTTATATATACTCATTGGATGTGACTGTGAACAGCGTGAATAAATCATAGTTAACCTCAAATTAAGCAACGCTTTCTTGTAGATCGTTATGAATTGTTAAGACCTGATGAGAAAAAGTGAATCATTAACACACTGGCAAATTACTTAGCAGCATTTCATCCACATTTACGTCCCGAGGTTCCGAGGTCGAATTTGCATTACATCCTTCCGGGGTCAGTAAAATAAATAAGAGCCAAGTATGGGGATCGATGTATTGAACTACTCGCTCCCCGAAATTTAAGGAACAATTATTTATTGACAGAATGGTTCGCCCGCCTGACAAAATACTCAGCGTCTCATCTGTTTTTACATTCTGTGATTAAGTCTCGCCGCGGTCGACTTTGGCTTTCAGCCTTTTGGATTCGGTAAAATAAAGCACCGGTGGAGCCTTGGCGTCGATGTAATCCACTAGGCTCCACCTCCATTATTTGAGGTTGCATAATTGCCTATAGGAGAGAGGATTATATACGCATTTCAAGAGAACGAGTTGGCAGATTTGTCAGCGAATGAATCATAATGATTTCCGGAATTTTTTACTGCACAGTTATATGTTATCATGTAGATTACATTACGAAATATCTATTCTAACAATAACAAACATGATTTGCATTGAATGGATTTTATGTAGTAATTATTCTCATTGGATTTTTCAATGGATATTAATATTTTCCTTTTTAGTCAAAGAAGAATATTACTGATTGTTGCCATTGGCGAGGATATTTTTACAGTCCATTGTTGCACTTTCTATCTCCCTCATTGTAAATAGAGTTGATATTTCTTTGACTGCTCTTTCTAGTAGATGGTTTTCGGCGTCGGAGTAAATATTTTCCTTTTTACTCAAAAAAGAATGTTACTGATTGTTGCCATTGGCGAGGATATTTTTACAGTCCATTGTTGTATTTTCATTTCTCCCTCGTTGTAAATAGAGTTGATATTTCGTTGACTGCTCTTTCTAGCAGATAGTTTTCGGCGTCGTAGTAAATATTTTCCTTTTTACTCAAAAAAGAATGTTACTGATTGTTGCCATTGGCGAGGATATTTTTACAGTCCATTGTTGTATTTTCTATCTCCCTCATTGTAAGTAGAGCTGATATTTCGTTGGATGCTCTTTCTAGCAGATGGTTTTCGACATCGTAAGCGCTCACCTACATATTGCAACAACCGTTATTTTCTGTTTCTGTAAATGATGGTTCATTTGCTGAATTTATTACATGTTTTTTTTTTCTTCCAGTGAACATAATTTTCACAACTTTTAACATGGTGCCAAACAATTTCTTCGTGTCAGCTTTATTTGAAAGATATTTTTAAATGGCAGGTGTGTATTTAATTGTCTTCCTTAGTTTATACTATTTCGTTGTGGGCTACGTTTTGTTTGTTTTAATAAAATCTACTTATTTGAAATACACAATATGAGAATTTCGTTCCTCATTATTTTTCTTAAGTTAAATAGTCTATCTTGATTCACCGATGTTTAGCAAGAAATACTTCACGTGACAACTGCGAATTTTCTTATTAGTACCCACTGCAGTTTTGCTATCGTCAAATAGTCGCTCGAATTAATTTTATCCACTTAGATTCTGCAGGACCCCACCCATAATAGGTTCTTTACAGACATTATATATAATGTGTCATATGATGTAAAAGTTAATTTAAATACACCCGATTGGGGTGGCGCATACTTGCGCATCCTCAATTAAATAAAAAAAAGTGTGCCGTCATCTTTGGTGACACTTTGGACAATATTTTGAAGCCCGCATTTAGCTGACTTATATGCCGATAAATTTAACGTTATCCTCATTGTTTGACAGATTTCTCTGCCATTCAGCTGCTTTTCGAACTTCAGATCGGGGGAATTCTATCATACTACAGGGGCTATGCTGTAGGTGTTCTCTTACCGACAAATGCTTCCTTGCTGAGCGACCAATCGGTTACATTTGAATCGGTTATAAAGGTCTAAGCATATCTGCGAGGATTTTATACCCACCTCTCTTATAAGGATACCTGCACAATTCGAACGTGCATCTAAGATGGTGTTCTTGTTGACCACTAGTATTTAAAATCAGGACTTTTCCTGATAATCCTCCACAAGTCAGAAAGAGTCTTGTTGCCCACCCCTGTCTCAGCATAATGTGAAGGCGGCACTTTTGATAATGTTCAAATCCAAGAATAACGACTTGCTTTCTGGGTACAAAACGATGGCCATCATTGTGAAATCTAGTTTCTTCTCGAATAATTCACTAGTTCCGCAGTTCAATCCTTATCGAATTGGCGGTAAGTAATGCACGTGTTGAGGAGTTTGGGCTTCACCGAATTCAAAATTTCCTCTTCCCAGCCAGCCTAACTAATTCCTTTGACGTTGCATTTGAAGCTGAGAAAAATATGCTCAGTGTGAGGAAAGCGTTTCTGCTAATAATTTACCCAAATACAAAAATGAATTTTTGCTGCAATATGTATTTGTGAAACGCCGAGAACATGAAATGCGCATGAACTTTTTTTCCTTTCTAGCAGCTGGTGAAGCTCATGTAAAATCGCGCATATCACCACCCAGCAGGAGACAAGTTCTAGTGGCATGTTTGAGACTTTACTTCGATCATTCTCCATCTAAATTAAACCAGTATTGTTGTGAAATTTTCGTTATTTTTATTCCTGTGGAACGATGGAAAACATCTGTGCAAGTGTTTATGAGTGAAAAGTAAATCGGAATTTATGGGCGTAAATAAAACAAAACAATGTTTCTCCATATCATTATGTCATGCTTCTTTTCTAGTGCGTTCACATGAAAACGATTGAGATATTGGCGAAAGAAATACTTTGTAGGTTTCTACTGCTTAATCATAGTTGTCGTTGCTATTAATACTTCATAATGTGATAGTGATGACGATGAAGGTGGTGGAGCAGATGGTGGTGGAGGAGATGGTTTTCGTGATGATAGTGGTACCAGTGATGTTCACAATGCACAATTTCTTGCTGTTAAGGATTTTGGAAACTTCTTTGCAGGATTTGACAACATTCTTGCTGTGTAGTGGTGGTTGTTATTGATGACAATGTTATTGCCGCTATTATATCCCTGCGACTGAGACTGTTGTTACTAGTTTTCATGCAGCACTAAATACATAAGTGCTATGAGGAATTGATTACAGAACACTTTTCTACACTGTTCCCCGTAAGTGATTATTGATGGGGCTGGAAATATACATAATTTCTCCAGTTATTATTAATTAGCTTCGACTGGGTATGGAAAAATGAACATGTCTCTCTTTAAACCACACTAACAGAACTGAACTATCAAGTCAAGCAACATAAATATCAACTGACGAATTTTCGAAGCTAACACTTTCGCTTTTCGTTTTATGTGTGATATTCTTTTGGCTGTCTAGTGTGCTGAAAAAAGCAGAGGGTAGGAAAACAAACTCACATACAATAAATGACTTATTCTTTATAGATGATCCGAAACTATGGGTTAAGAACGATCAGGAGTTAGAATCACAGTCAATAACTCTGAAGGAATTTTTGCAACTGTTAGGAATGGCATTTGGGCATAAGTGTGCAAAAGCAACTTTCAAGAGAGGAAAGTTCACTACAACAACACCCATAATACCTGACCTACATACCACCGTAGAAGAACTGGGTTTGGCGGGTGCACTTAAATATCAAATTACCAACGAAGGAACGCAAAAGAAGGGAAAGTTATGAAGATTGGATCATAGAACAGTAAATCCCGTCATGAAATCTAAACGCAAATAATGTTGGCAAATGACAGCAATTTTAACGAGAAGGAATAAGACAATTACATAAATCCCAGGACTTGATTGGTACTCAGTTTAGTGAAAGGCAGAATTAATGTCGATGATAATTGTACTCAGAATATAAAAAGGTCGGAAGAAATTCTGCTACACATTTTGTTAGATGCGTGCAATTTTCAACCAATAATAATAATAACAATAATAAAAGTAATAATAATAATAATAATAATAATAATAATAATAATAATAATAATAATAATAATAATAATAATAATAATAATAATAATAATAATAATAATAATAATAATAACAATAATAACAACAACAATGACATTAATGACTTCTAATTTGGCAAAACAATTCCAAGTTTTGGACTTGAGGATTATCTGCCTGAATTGCCATTAGTTGACCCCCGTATTTGAATTCAGAAAGCAAAGAGACTGAGGAAATATAACAATATTTTTAATATTTTTTTCTGATGTCCTAACTATTCTACCTCGCACTTAGTAATACTTGTTGTTGATTGAGGTACAATACTTGCAGTTTTAGAAATAGTGAATTAGTCAATGAAATGGGCCCTAGTATACGAGTTGTACTTTATTGTATTCGGCTCTGGAGAGACTGGAAGCAAATACTACTTCGGTTGGATTTGGATTCACAATGTAAAGATTTATAGAAAATGCTGCAAACTATTTTGACCAACGCGTTATAAACTCTGATAATGATTCCGTTTTTGATAATGTTTTCCTTGTTTGTTTATATCTTGTGAAAAAATTGCTTGTTTACTCATGAATATTTTTAATGAATGTGTGTATTTTTTATATATTGTTAGCGGGTATAATTATGTGTAAGTTTGTGTTAGTAATTACAGTTTTATTGAATGCATCCATCGTTTGTTTCATTATCTTTTTTATCCTACTTATATTACTATTCTTGATGAAATTATGTTGATCTTAACATTGTTTTGCATTTGATATCTACTTGATGGCATTCACGTTGATTGGAATATTTTTGAAGTTGTTTGTGTCGTTGATGATGTTTATATATTCTGAATTATACTTCACCAAACTTAACTATTTTCATTTCTCATCTTCTTTTCACTTCTTCTGCAATTTCAAATTAACACACTCCTCCCCGTTTGAATCTATCTATGAGTATGTTTTCTTTTCCTCTCGTTGTCATAATGTTGCTCTCGCAGTTCTGTTGCTGATGCTGTTGTTCTCTGTTTTCATAATGTCTAGATGATTTAGTTTCTACTTAAAAGCTATGTCAGACAATTCGAATGTAAATAGTGAAAAAAAGAAAAAAAAAAGAAATTCTATTTCTACCTGAACAAAAAATGCTAAAAAATAAGAAGTGTGTGTTATAACAAAAATAGATGTTTTATTTTTTCAGATATTTACAATATGGCCACAAATATTGGCGATTTATTTAAAAGAAATGGAACTGTGTGGATCGTTTGTGTATATCTAGGGAGGATTGGCTTCGTTAGGTCTATCATTTTGTTTAGTATAGGTGAAAAGTATGGTTCGAACGAACAGTGGTTAATATATTTCCAGTCCTACTCTCCTCATCATTTTTACTTCACAGATTATATTGTTAGTGCATTCCTCAATATTTCAGGCAATATTGTACAATTTGATAGAATTGGTTGATATTTCTAGCAGGTTGAATGACTAGATTTAGGATAATTTGTTAGCTTGAGGTAAATAAAAGTAGTCCATTCTGATGTATCATGTACCTCTCAAAAAATATTTTCCTTTTTCTAATGGCTTTAACATTTGCAAACTGAGAACATTTAAACAGTCGAATGAATCTGAAATTTCTGTGAAGGATGATAAACGATATAAAATGTGTGATGATCCATATACAAGATATTCGGTTGTCAATTAGTTTAATTCGCTAAGTTTTACCACATATATATGTATACATCCACCAGATTCAAATAGCAGTGCCTTGGCATGTCAACAAAAGATTAAATAGCATTAATTGCTAGTGTTGTTCTGGACATTAGAATGACATCAGGATAAGTCTATATTATATATGCGGCGAGCTGGCAGAAACGTTAGTGACCCGAGCGAAATGTTTAGCGGTATTTCGTCTGACGTTATGTTTTGAGTTCAAGTTCCGCCGAGGTAGACTTTGCCTTTCATCCTTTCGGGTTCGATAAATAAAATACCAATTACGCACTGGGGTCGATGTAATCGACTTAATCCGTTTGTCTGTGCTTGTTTGTCCCCTCTATGTTTAGCCCCTTGTGGATAGTAAAGAAATATATATTATTTCAATATTCAATATTAACTATATTTTTTACTTCAATATAAACAATAACGTTTTCGTGTTTAAGATAAGCAAACATTGGAACAAAGCGAATATTCCTGACCATATTTTCCTTATACACGAGAGAAACAGATATGTTTCTGGTTAACAACATAGCAAACAAATTTGGACAACCTTTTATCGATATTCGTTTCTAATGCACTTGGCAAACTCAGGATGGTGTACAGCATTTTATCTGATATGGAATTAATAGACCTTACATCCACTTTATATAAATACTTTAACGAGAGTGAATGTCGTAGACTTTATTCTAAAAGCACTTGAGTTTCATCTCGGGGGTAAAAGTTTATTCGACTCACTTGTTTGGTTTCTAAATTTCTGTGGTTTTAATAAGCGAAATCGGGTTTAAGAAATTTAAGTTTATTTCACCGAAGTTTATATTTCAGTGTCCACATTCTATTGGCAGATACAACAGTTACTATAACAAGAAGAAACACAATAATTCACAGCAATATGAAAGTGATTTAAAAGTATGATCCAAAGGACTTATAACTCAAGTAGTTGAAATACACATTGCTTTAATGGTATAATTACTGAAATACCAGTTGCAATAATGCTTTCGCCCTCAACTTTCAAGAAGAAAAAAAAAAACTACAAATAAAACAAAGTATTTCGATATATTAATGGTTTTTAATGGCGTTCGTGTAGTAATCACGTCGCATGGTCGCATGGCAAACCTCTTATCTGTGAATATATGACAGCGGCGAGCTGGCAGAATCGTTAGCACGTCGGGCGAAATGCGTAGCCGTATTTCGTCTGCCGTTACGTTCTGAGTTCAAATTCCGCCGAGGTGACTTTGCCTTTCATCCTTTCGGCGTCGATTAAATAAATACCAGTTACGCACTGGGGTCGATATAGTCGACTTAATCCGATTGTTTGTCCTTGTTTGTCCTCCCTGTGTTTAGCCCCTTGTGGGTGGTAAAGAAATAGGTATTCCGACTGCCGTTACGTTCTGAATTCAAACTTCGCCGAGGTCGACTTTGCCTTTCATCCTTTCGGCGTCGATTAAATAAATACCAGTTACGTACTGGGGTCGATTTAATCGACTTAATCAATTTGTCTGCCCTTGTTTATCCTCTCTGTGTTTAGCCCCTTGTAGGTAGTAAAGAAATAGGTATTCCAACTGCCGTTACGTTCTGAGTTCAAATTCCGCCGAGGTCGACTTTAGCTTCTATCCTTTCGAGGTCGATTAAATAAATACTAGTTACGTACTGGGGTCGATTTAATCGACGTAATCCCTTTGTCTGTCCTTGTTTGTATCCTCTATGTTTAGCTGCTTGTAGACAATAAAGAAATAAATATATGACAGCCTAAATTCTTTCCCTGAGCCTTGGAGTCCAGGTACATGATTAATAGATATTCTATTTTCTCGAAGTAAAACATACAAAATGATGCTTAAAAGTGTGAGTTTGTTCCCAATATGCTGGCATCAATGACACATTGGAAGCCAAACCTCTTGTCTGAGAACAGACAAATTTTCTTTCCGTGAGCCATGGACACCAGGTACAGATTTAGCAGACGTTCTATTTCCTCTAACGAATACGAGTAAAATAATTCTTAAAAATACGTTTTTTTCCCCCAATATGCTGACATCAATAAAAAGAAACGCACCAAAAGTTTTATCGTAAATTCTCCCGGCAAACTCTTTGCAAGCAATACACACGCTTTTCTCCATATCCATCTTCCCATACACTGTTCTTTGATCTGTGTTACCCTGGACTACTAAACTGAATATTTCTCCTGAACGACGTACTCAATGTAACTCCCACTCATTTATTCTTTATTGGTGTTTCAGCGTCATGCACATCGAAATATAGTATTAATAAATGGGATCAATATCCAGCGATAGAATCTTCAACAATTCTGTTTCATCTTAGGATTCTGTCAATCCCATAACAACCGAAATCGATTAGAGCATTGTAAAAACACAATTTTCTGGTTAGTATTCCAAACTTAGTGTAATTAGTAAGCCTTATGTAATATGTTCTTTCATATTCAAAACACCGCTTCAGATGAAGGAGTAAACATAGTTGATAATTCCAGTAGCGAGGATTTATGTTTCAATCATTTTATTTCCTCTCAGGAATTATACATTTGCACCAAAATATCAATCTAAGTATTAACCAATTCTGTCCACATTATTTTCATTATTTATATTTGACAGGGATTTGTCCTCATCTTGTCTATTGCTAACACAAGGTTTCGGCTGATATACCCTCCAGCCTTCATCAGGTGTCTTGGGGAAATTTGGAACCAGGGTTCTCATTCCTAAGATATTTTTAGATGCTGTTATTATTCAGGTCACTGCCTGGAATCGAACTCTGAATCTTGGGGTTAGTAGCCCCCGCTCTAACTATTACGCTATATGCTCACAGGCATATTATAATTCTACATCTCTTAAATAGAGAACTGCAATTCTGTCTGATCAGATCCAGAGTACTATAAAATGTTATAGGCGCTATTTCTCTTGTTTTCCATCCGGTAACATAAAAAATAGACATTTTTCATGATAAGTAAAAATAACTGTATCTATATAGAGGGCATCTTGAGGCACATTGACTCTGAGTCAATTCAATTCGAACCTGCAAATCCTTGCCGAGATGAAAGCATGTTAAATATTCTTATATTTTGATATTTTGGGACCTGCATATCTAACATACGCACAAAATATAACAAGGTAAGTGCAATACCATTCTGCCTCGTATACTATGAAATATTATCATAAAAGAAAAATAGAATATACTGGTTATGGTGAGGTCGATACGAATCGCAGTCGTACATGGCCAAATGTCTCTGTCACATCAGGGGTCAATCAAAGAACTGAGTGAGAGATTTGGTAATTGGAAATTATGCGGAATCCTATATGAAGAGCTGTTCGTACAATTGGATGGTAGACTTAATTTGGCGCTCAACTGAACCTACTTATATAGTGGGTGAGTCACTCTTGCAGTGTACTATATTTGAAACCGGATAAAGTTGCCGATGTGAGAACATCTTCCCACTTTCTTCTAGTGAGCGTTGAACGTTTTCTAAAAGGAAAGTGACATCACCCTTGCTCTAATATTTAAGGCAATAAAAAACCCATACTCTAAATGATATACTAACACAAAATATAATAGCATAAAACATTAGAAATAACGCTATACTATTTCAATAATATATCTCGTTAGTATTCTATGTTTATATTGTGCGAGCTCTTTTTAAAACAATAACATCAGCATCTATAATTACATCTGTGACACTAAAATATAATTAAAGTATTTAAAGTTTCGTCAAGAACTCCTACATGTGTACATACATAATTCTGACATATACACAACTGTAACGACACAGAATTTCATTATAAAACATTATAAAGAAAATTTATTACAAGTTCAACAATAAATGTTAAAAAAGATATTTAATATAAAGACAGAGAGGAATCAATGAAATCATTAAAAAACGGGAAAGAAATAAAAGAAATAAATTAACAATCAAACCATGAAAACTACCAAAGAAAGGAAATTCGAATACACTGCTAGACAGACACATAGGCTATGGAAGCAAGTAATCTATTTCACGAGATTTTTCAATTCAGCGAATATAATTATTGCAAGAATATTAGAGATTACATAACAATGCTATATTGAAATTTTGCCATAAATACTGTCAGAAATAGACGTCAAAAACCACCTGTTGTTAATGTTCTCCAACTCAAATATGTTTTCTCTGCCTTTGAAATATATCTATAAATTCTGTCGCTGTTTCAGTGTCAAATTACAAGATTCACAATGACTTTCCAAACATCATTTGAATTTTGTGGAAGCCGTTGTAATTCTGAATTTCGGGTGTTTTATTTCACCCTCTGTTACCGGTTTGTATTATGATGTTATGAAAGTGTAGTGGATCGTCAATGCATCGGATAATGTCTTGCAGGATTTGCTCTGGCTGTTTATATTCTATGTGTTCAAATATCGTTACTTCTTTATCTTTTTTCTAGCTAGTATGGGTTGAAAATCATAACATGACGGCGGGAAATAACATCACTAGGTGAGACAAGATGACACTGAATCAGCTTCGTTGACTGACGGGTGACGGTCGTTTAGAGAATGCATGGGCTAAGACTACGCATTCATTGATTAGTTAAAGTTGAGACAGTGTCATGTGGCAACTTTCTGGGGCTGCCTACTGGAGCCTAGCGGCAGGTATTTAAAGGGGAAAAAATTGACAAGTAAGTCAGTCGCCGGCTGACACTCGTTGACTCTAAACCGAAGAGGCCAGGTAACAGAAGAGAGAAGAAGAAAGAAGACATGCACCCGACACCAGAACTGAAGGCACCTTCGAAAATAGGGTGGGAGTGGGGGCACGTCAAAACGGTGGAGGAGTAGGGGCCAAAACCGAACGCGGTTCCTCCTGATGATGTCTTGAGCTAACTGGATCCTATAAAGGAGCTGTTGTGGTAGCAGACCACGAAACACGGTTGGATTTCCTTGAATATAATGTACTAGTCAAGTAGCGGACAAGTTTGATCTTCTGATCATCCTCGAGATTTTTATCAATTTGCTTAAGTAATATAACATTGTAAAATATGCATGTCAAACGATTTCATATTAGTTATCATATTTGTTTTATTGCATGTCTAGGAAACCAACTTTTCTAATTAGCCTGCTAGTAATCCCATTCGCTCTCATATGATACGTTTGAGTATCGCTTTATTTTCATGAGATATCATCAATATCATTTGATACCATATTCGTGCGATTTGCAAAAGTTTCGTTACTAATCAACTTAAAACGAATTACTTAATATTTTATAGCTAATTTCCTTTTCTACCTGATGATAATCTTTGTTCATGTTGTGTTTTTTCACTTCTCAATTACGGTAACCCACCATGGCTGATGTTCATCACAAGGTATCAAATTTTATACGCCATCTCCTGTAATGAAGATTGTAATCATATCCGCAGTCACATGATTAATATATGATTTCCTTGTTGAACCTTCTTCTTCTTCTTCTTCTTCTTCTTCTTCTTCTTCTTTTTCTTCCTCTTCTTCTTCTCCTTCTTCTCCTTCTTCTTCTTCTTCTTCTTCTTCTTCTTTTCTTTTTCTCCTTCTCCTTCTCCTCCTTCTTCTTCTTCTTCTTCTTCTTCTTCTTCTTCTCCTTCTTCTCCTTCTCCTTCTCCTTCTCCTTCTTCTTCCTCTTCTTCTTCTTCTTCTTCTTCTCCTTCTTCTTCCTCTTCTTCTTCTCTTCTTCTCCTTCTTCTCCTTCTCTTCTCCTTCTTCTTCTTCTTCTTCTTCTTCTTCTTCTTCTCCTTCTTCTTCCTCTTCTTCTTCTTCTTCTTCTTCTTCTTCTCCTTCTTCTCCTTCTTCTTCTTCTTCTTCTTCTTCTTCTTCTTCTTCTTCTTCTTTTGTTTTCAGTCGTGTTTGTTCGTTTGTTTGTCCGTGGACAAGGTATCTCAAGAACCGCTGAACGGATTCGGATGAAACTTTCTGGGATGTTTGGTCTCGTGACTGACACGAACTGATTGGATTAGATTTAAGGATCGATCCAGTACCGGATGAGGATTCTGGATAGTTTTCTATATTTACTCGTCTTTGCATAAAATAATACGATCTTACGTTGACTTTCAAGTATTTCTCTGATTATCTCCCATGAAAGTACGCTCATGGATTACATGTATGTTTTGGCGGCGTTACTGTTTCTAAAGATTTATTTTTGTTTCTCTACTATTAATTACACTCTGTATCTTAGTGGAAACTGGTGGATAAAAAAAAAATCAACCTACATAAACAAACAGCAGTAAAACCGTTCAGAATTAAAAAAAACACTAACGTATTCAGTAACCATTATAAATTCAATTTATCCTCGACAATTTTAAATTTTACCAATTTTGAATATATCGCTCCTGTTTAAAACATCTTACCTACTTCCCAACTGCATTTCTAGCTCTGCTTTCAAGGAAGGTTTACTTGTTGGAGTCACGTTTTTCTGCGCAAAGATGTTGTTGAACCTTCGTTAACAGCACCGTATGCAGGTCATTTCGATTTTCTTTCACGAACGGATAAACTTTTCACTCTAGATCTTAAAGAACGTACAGAGACTATATCAATGGATAGACTAAAACTGGTCTTCATAGAGTAAACTGTCACGGTTCCCACTGCAGACGATACGCATACAGCATTCCAAACGCGGCCCGCAGACCCACCTTCATATTACATGACTACTATTTCGATAAATCATGTACCGGACAAAGATACTGGATTATTTTCCGCTTTTTTTTTTACTTAATGTTTCAGAGCGATCGGGTTCATTTTGAGTATTCACGTTTGTAAGTGTAGTAGTCTAGGTAATTTTGGATATATTTTAAATCATCATCTCCGGCTAATTGTTGAGAAGACGTTGGCGTTCTTTTGGCAGAGGTTTGCGCTCACTTAGTGGCCGATAAATTAAGTATTTTCAGTACCAGTGAAACACTGGGGTCAACGTAATTCACTAGTGCCCTCCCACTAAATGTAAGGCCTTGTGCCTTTGGTAGAATTGATAATAATAATAATAATAATAATAATAATAATAATAATAATAATAATAATGATAATAATAATAATAACGGTAATGATAATGATGATAATAATAATAATAATACGGATAATAATAATAATAATAATAATAATAATAATAATAATAATAATAATAATAATAATAATTCTTCTTCTTCTTCTTCTTCTTCTTCTTCTTCTTCTTCTTCTTCTTCTTATTGTTGTTGTTGTTATTATTATTCTTATCATTAATATTATTATTCTATGTTTGACTTTTGCTTTACATTTGTACAAGTTGGCTCCAAGTCTCATCCAGAGACCTCAAGAGACAACAGGTTGGAAGTTCATGTTGTTGTTATGCCTAGTGTGCCATATAGTTGGTTTTGTATTTAGTGTTGTCCTAGTGAATGGCTAAAGAACCATACGCAAATTGTGTTTGTTTTAAAAATTGATATTACATAGAAAGTATTTTGCGTAGGATATGAGCAGTTCTCATGAACACTGTCTTTTGAATTTCTGCCATTTTGGGGTTTCTTGGTATCTGAGTTACATAGCAATCACCCCCTTTTGCTATCATTCCTAGGGAACCTATGACAACAGGTATTGTTTTAGTCTTCAGGTTCCACATTTTGCTGATTTCTATTTCAAGATCTTTATATTTGCTCAGTTTTTGGTAGGTCTTGACAGATACGTTTATATCGATTGGGACAGTCATATCAATGAAGAGGCATGTTCTTTGTCTGAAGTCTTTCAATATGATGTCTGGCCTATTTGCATCTATCTTTCTGTCAGTTTGAATGGTGAAGTTCCAGAGGAGTGAGATGTGGTCATTACCAAGCACTGGACGTGGTTTGTGTTCCCACCAGTTTTTTTCATGAGGCAAATACAGGTTTTTGCAAATTACCCAGTGAATATATTGTGCAGCTCTATCGTATCTGTTGAGATACTCTGTAGGCGCAAGAAGACTGCACTTGGAGACAATATGATCAATGGTTTCATTTTGTTGTTGACATTCACGACATGTTGGGCTACTGCCGCTCTTTAATATGTTGGCCTGGTAGTTCCATGTTGGTAGGCATTGATCTTGAGCTGCTATGATAAACCCTTCTGTTTCAGATTTTAAGCCAGAGGGCATTAGCCATTGATGGGTCAGGGCTTTGTCATCATCTGCATTATACGCTCTCTTTTGGGTATTTGCCATAGGGAGATTTTTCTTGCCATTTATCATTCAGAATATGTAAGGCAGCAGTTTCGGCACGGGTTTTCATGCGCTTAACTTTTTTCTGTGCTTGTTTCTTGTATGTCTAATTCCGAAATTTTTTGTATTCGGAATTCCCTTAGATATTCCTTTGCCTGTTTTGTTACTGAGTATGATGATTTCTTGTTTTCATGTTTTGAGACAAGTTTTAACATCCAGTCCTCAGAGTTTTTCAGGTAGGTGTCTCGGCCAATTGTAGCAATCTTCATTGTTATTGCCAGTTGTAAAAGTCCACGACCTCCCTCTTTTCTTGGCAGATAAAGTCATTCTATATCTGCCTTAGGGTGGTGCATTCTATGCCTTGTCAACAGTTTTCTTATTTTTCTGTCAAGATTACATATTTCAGTAATTGACCAGTTAACAATATTGAAACTGTAAGTCACGACTGGTATGGCTAAAGCATTGATCACTTCGATCCTGTTTCTCGCATCCAGCTCTGTCTTGAGTATTGCTCTTACTCTGCGATAACATTATCTCCTGATCCTCTCCTTCATCACTGAATGACTTATTCTGTCCCCTTCAATTCCCCTAGGTACTTGTAGCTCTCCGCTGGGTCTAACTCTGGGTCTAAGCCCCTGTGTTATTGGTCGGTTTTGGCAAAGAGCTTTAAATCCTCCATGTAAATGAGATGATTTATATTTTTATCAAACATTTTATAACCGTATTGTGCAACATTGAGCAATTTTCAGACAGGTATTAAGTTAAACAAAAGACGAGTAGTGATAGTGAGTCACCCGGAATATGCCACATGAAATTCTTACGTCACCAGCAATTAGAATTTCATTGTCACTGTTCAAAATCAGTGTGGTTCTCCATGGTCTCATGCTTACAGCCAAAAGGTTTTGCAGAGTGGGCGCTATTTTATACATTTCCAGAAGTTTCTTAATCCAGCTATGTTGTAGGCTATCAAAAGCTTTATTATAGTGTATCCAGGTTATCGACAAGCTTTTCTGTCGTTTGTGACAATCTTCTAAGATCATCTATTTGATGAGTAGCTGATATTTACAACCATACGAGCCACGTTTACATCCTTTTTGCTCATTAGGGAATATGCCACTTTCTATTAAAAAACTATAGGTATATTCAGTCAGGACAGATGTTAGCGTGTTATATATTGTTGTTAAGTAGGTTACGGGTCGATAATTTATTGGTTCATTTGTTTCTTATTTTGTTGTAAGTAGGAATATTAAACCCTTAACTAGCCAAGCGGGGATCATACTAAGATGTTGCAAAACATCGTTGTAAAGTTTTGTTAGCACTTCATGGCTCTCTGGGAAGGCATTCAACCAGAAGTTAGGGATGTCATCCTTTCCTTGAGACTTCCGTTTGCTTGACCTCCTGAGAGCAGATTTTATATCTTCTACCTTGACACCCACCCAATTTAGCTCTTCTAAGGAGTCTAAGTCTGTAAATATTGGGAAGTTCCAAACGATGGTGACGCCCTCTACCATTTACTACATCCTCTAGATAGAGACCTTTACACTGTGTGTGTTTTTCTTCTGCTCAAATTTTATTCCAAAATTCCTGCTCTTCTTCCTTTGATGGGACAGATTCTACTGTAACTGGTATATTCCTTATCTTCTTGTAAAAACTTTGGGGTTACTTTTTTTACATGTTGTTGTCTTTGAAGTATCTAACGCGCTTTTAATGCCTCGCTATGCGTGATGCTTTAGCACATAACATTTTCTTGATGGTTTCTATGGTGGTATCAATTAAAGTATGGTTATCATTATATTTTTTCTTTAATTTTCAGGTTTTTGTAGGTTTGATAGTCTTGTCAGACTTAAACATTTTCAAACATTCTATATCAGACCTAAGTAGCTTCATTTGGTGTTGAATACGCTCTTGCCAAGAAGGTTTTTTTGGGGAAAGTTGTCGTTTTCTAATCTTTTCACAACATAGAAATGTTGAGATTTTCGCGGATGCATAATACCGGCGGTTGAGATCTGTAATATCAACATCATTAACTGATATTATATCCTTAAATGAAAAGCGGATTTTACCAACTATTTTCAGGTTTTGATTAGAATTGCAAATATTTAGAAGAGTATCGCGTTCATTTATACTGGTTACTTTACTTTTCAGCTATTCAATCATAATTTCAATTTTTAGATCATGTAGTTCTGTTAGGTCAATATTTGTGTGCCTTTCTTCATCTATTTGATTATCATCTGCCTTAGCGTTTATAGTTGGTTCAGAGAGTATTTCACTTTGCTTATTATTATTATTATTATTATTATCATTATTATCATTATATTATTATTATTATTATTATTAGTAGTAGTAGTAGTAGTAGTAGTATTGTTGTTGTTATTTTTATCGTTGTTGTTGTTGTTATTATTATTATTATTATTATCATACCCATCATCATCGTCATCATCATCGTCGTCATCATCATCATCATCATCAACGACATCATCATTTAGGCGCTGTGCTAGAAGAACCGTTAGAATGCTGGAGAAAATGGCTTAGCGGCATGCGGTATTTCGTCGAACTCTATTTTCCGATTTCAAATTCCACCGATGTCGATTTTACCTTTCATCCTTTCGGGGTCGATAAATTAATTGCCAGCAAAACAACTGGGTCAACGCAATCGACTGCTTTTCACTCCATATTTGAATCCTTATACCTACAGTCAAATTGGTTGCTATTGTTATTATTATTATCATTATTATTATTATTATTATTATTATTATTATTATTATTATTACTACTACTACTACTACTACTACTACTACTACTACTACTACTACTACTACTACTACTACTACTATTATTATTATTATTATTATTATTATTATATTATTATTATTAGCACAACGTTCTGTATTGTTTGCTTTAGTAGCTTCTTGGAGACCGGCAACAGCCTGCCGTTAGAAGTCTCACAGGGACGCTTTCCACATATTATAAGCTTTGAAAGCAGGTTGTTAATTATCATCGAGGGAATTCAATATAGAAATTCTATAGTTCATAATGCTAGCTGTCCTCAGGACAGCAGTGTTTTGGGCTTGCTCCTGCCCTCGCGTCAATTCCGATATGTGTGATCTACTTCTCAAATTTGATTCTTAGTGCTCTGTGAGCCCCTACGTCTACTGAAATTACACACATTCTGCTCATGGTCCACATTCTTGTAATTTCGCCTTTTAGTTATTTGTACTTTTCAATCTTTTCTAATTCTTTGTCACCTATGCGTGCATCCCAGATATTGAAATATCTATAATCCTAGTCTCCTTTTCTCTTATCTACCACATTAAAATCTGGTCTCCGAGCATCAATTAGTAAGTCGCATTGGATTGTAGAATACCATAGTATCTTATATTTCTTGTTCCGATGGCACCTACTGGTTCATGTTCTTACCATTTCCGGGCCTTTGATTAGGCTGTACTTTTCACATGTTCATTATCATCATCATCGTCGTAGTCGTCGTCACCGTCGTCGTCGTTGTTGCTGTCGTAGGTATTTTTGTTGTTACTGAAGTTGTTACTCTTTACTCT
>NC_042998.1:201185390-201195390 GCF_006345805.1 Octopus sinensis | reverse complement strand
TGTATTTCGTCTGTCGCTACGTTCTGAGTTCAAATTCCGCCGAGGTCGACTTTGCCTTTCATCCTTTCGAGGTCGATTAAATAAGTACCAGTTCCGCACTGGGGTCGATATAATTGACATAATTCGATTGTCTGTCCTTGTTTGTCTTCTCTATGTTTAACCCCTTGTGGGTAGTAAAGAAATAGATCATGCTCAAACGGTGTTTTTAAAGTACTGTCGGCTCGGAAGCCAGCTTGTTGCTCTGGCCTCGATCTCACTCGTATGGTTCTCTTAGCGCTCCACTAGCACGGATGCCAGTCATCGAATTTGATTTCGATTTCGATTTCACTTGCCTCAACAATTTGGGTATAATGCAAATTACATAGATAAAATTAAATAAAAAGATACAACTGACTATCTCTTAGTTTGTTTATATTTAATATAACATTATATACTATGAATATAATATAACATAGTATAAATATAAACAATTATTAAAACATCAAAGTACCAACAATTTGATCCGACTATAAATATTTTTTGATATATAAACAATTCCCATTTATATAAGTGTCTTCATATGCAGAGTTTAAAGATAGACAAAATTCTGTGTAAAAGGACGGCTGGATTGTATGAAGATTAATTCAAAATCTCATGTATTATGAGCGTGAGCGTTAACTATTCAAACACGAAACTCTGTACTTTACTCATGCATTCGCACACACATTCAGTTGAATCGCAAGCATACATATATGTGTATGTGTGTGTGTATACACGCCACAGATATATATACACACCTGTGCACATCTGTACATGTCTATAGCAACTATATCAGCTGAATTATGCATGGTCACATGCCAACACTCCCACGCAGACAAGCATAACACATATACAACCACACGTATATTGCCGCCAAAATGGTTTCATTATGTATATATACTACACTTGTATTCACACACTCACACATACATACATATGTATATATATATATATATATATATATTTAAGGATAAAATCGTTAATTTAATTTAAACCAAAACAACGATTTTATTAAGTGGTCAGCATAGATATAATATAACCTTCAAAGGTAATAATTATGAAAATTATAAATTAGGGTATCTACGAGATACCACCATGCTGAAAATAACAACCATGATCTGACTCTAAAACCAGCTTAATTGTTCATATATATTAAACTTACACGGTGCACCAGTCCATAGGGAATTTCAATCCCAGAGCCTAAGTCAGTGAGGGAGCTGGGTATCGGCCTGAGTGATGATACCTCTTTCCAAGTGCACATTAGCAGGATAGCGACTACGTGCAGACGACTGGCTGGATGGATCCTAAGAACATTCAGAACCAGAGATAAGGAAACTATGATGGTCCTCTGGCGGACATTCGTCCTCAGCCGCCTGGATTACTGCTCACAGCTATGGTCACCCACCAGTGTGAAATTAACAGGGGACCTAGAAGTAATCGAGAGAAGATTCACAAAGAAGGTCGTCTCTTTGCAACAACTCAGCTATTGGGAATGGCTGAAACAGATAAGACTCTACTCTCTGGAAAGAAGACGGGGCATGTATGCAGTAATATATATCTGGAAGATCCTAGAAAGAATCGTGCCAAATTTTGGCATTGAAAGTTACAGCAATGCCAGAACGGGACGACACTGTATGGTGCCAAAGATCCCAGCAATGCCATCACGCTTCCGGACCAGCTACTGCAACAGCCTGGGTTTCAAGAGACCACAGCTTTTTAATATTCTCCCAAAGAGTCTAAGGAACTTGCACACAGTAAATATAGCGGTTTTTCAATCAAAGCTGGACTGCTTTCTGTCGAGAGTCGCAGATGAACCTACCTCACGGCAAGTGGTGCAAGTGAGAATAGCTATTCCAAACTCCATTCTTTATCAAGTGCCATATATTAGAGGAGGATCTTAGCAATAACAGTGTAGCACAAAACGGTGGTGCATCAGCATTGCCGCAGCTCGGAGCTAAAACTAAAATAAGAAACAAAAATATCAACACGGAGAGAAAACAAAGAAAGAAGATGAAACTACAGTAATTTTTTACTAGTTTCCTCTTGTCTCTTTGTTCTCTCTCCGGGTTGATATATGGACAATTAAGGTGGCTTTAGAATAAGATCATGGCTGCTATTTTCAGCATGGTGTTTTCTCGTAGATACCCCAATTTATAATTCATATATAAGAAATAATTAGGATTCAACTGAATCCCAATTATTTCTTATATTAGGTACTTAAGTTGAAGCACCAAATCAGTCCGCTATTGTCCGCACACCTCGAAATCAGGTGAATGAAATCGAAATAAGCAACACGATGTCAAGTATTTATGCAGTACGATCGTTTCAAGCAGATCCATGTAAGTGAATAAATGAAGGGTAAAACATGCCGCCAACGATGAAAGTGAACGCTTCAGAACCCAGCTGCCCTACGATAAACACACAAGCGAATAACGTAATGAACACTTCAAGAAAGGTAGAAGTCTTGCTAACCACCTTATTATTACTGTTTTTAATAGTAATAATGCTTGCATAGTGTTGCCTTTTTTTATTGCTTACGATAGTATTCTCTTTAAACTGAGCGGGACGTTTCAAGTTCGAAACGCTCACGAGTTGACTTCGGGAATATTTTGGAAATAGATGTTACTATCTCCAACAGCAGATTGCAAAACATGTCTTCTCATGCACAGCATGAAATCAATTGATATTGGGGTATGTATATTATCTTCAAATTCCATCCTGAAGGTAGGCCTATTTTTTTAAATTATTCATTGCATTGCTCTTGTGTGTATTTACCGTAGGATTAGTGGGTTTTGAGGCTTTCGCTTTTATCTTTGGCAAGCGGTATTTTTTACCCTTCCTTTATTCAAATATTTCATATCACACCTATGAAGGTAGAAGTCTTGCTAACCGCCTGATTGTTGCTGTTTTTAACAGTAATGATGCATTCATATAATTACTTTTTTATTGCTTGCGATGGTTTTCTCTTTAAACGGAGCGAGACGTTTAAAGTTCGAAACACACACGAGTTGACGTGGGGAATATTTGGGAAATAGATGTTATTATCTCCAACTGAAAAGTAATAATGCTTTCATATAGTTGCTTATATATATAATATATATATATATATATATATACATATACTTTATTTAAAAGCAGCAGGAAATTCAACAAAACCTGTTACTCTGAGTTTCACGTTCCCGTTCGTCGGAGCAAAAACTGTCCGACGAACGGGAACGTGAAACTCAGAGTAACAGGTTTTGTTGAATTTTCTGCTGCTTTTAAATAAAGCATATTACTCTACCACTGGTATTTGAGTACCTTGTTTCACACTTACGTGTTTACTCGGTTATATATATCGTTAGATAGATAGATAAATAGATAGAAAGAGAAAGGGAAAAGAGAGAGTAAGAGGGAAATAGAGAAAGACTAGTTCGACTGACACAGAGACAGAGAGACAGACAGGGATATATATATATACAGATATATATATATATATATATATATATATATATATATATATATATATATATATGGAGAGAGAGAGAGAGAGAGAGAGAGAGAGGGAATGATTGATAGCTAAATATATATGTATGTAGGTAGGTACGTTGATATATGTGTTAGACCAATTACTGTAGAGGTTTGACATTCGTTGTGACACAAGAGAAAGCCTTCGATTTTTAGTAGTTTAAGCTGTAATTCGGTCGAATGTGATCTTACACAATCTAATTTCACCCTCTTACTCTCACCGCGAAAATTTTATCTCTGCGGTCGTGTTACAAAAAGCATTTAAAGTTTACCGGACGTTTGCATTACATACATATGTTAATCTATTTTTATATCAACATCATAAATGGAGAAATCACACATATATCAATATTTTGATATTATCTACCTCTACATACAAAATAATGTAAGTTGTATACAATGTTAATGGTTGTGAGTTTTGCAATGACAAAACAACATATATTAAATGTATCTCATCATTATATCACCGACAGAATAGAAACCGAGAAATATATAGAAAAATAAAATAAATACATCCTCTTTCGCTTTTAAACAGTTGTATTAAAAGCAAAACCATTCAAAGGTGATTCTTTCGCACACATTTATATATTTTTTCTTTGTTTTGTTTCCTCAAATCTGTGAGTAAACATGAAATTGCATTGAAAGCATATAAACATAGTTTGCCACAAAATGTTATGTAGAGAAATAAAATAGAATGGCAATGAAATAGATGTCTTAATGATTTTATGCATATTTGTTTTCGTTTTATTTCAACCTATTATTTCCTGAGCAGTATCTCCCACATGGATTATAATGAAAATTGGTTTGGTATAGATTTTAGTTTGATATGATTAGCTGATCTATCAAATATAATATACTGCACACGTATGGAATGAAATGATTTTGTCAGTTCTGATTTAGTTTTCTATGTAGTGCTATATCTGAATGTTTCTGACAAAATAAGATCTATTCTCCAGTTATCGAATTTAACATCAATACTGTTTGTTAGGAGATTCTGTAACGCATTACAGTTGTGTTCGAAACATCACTTCGTCAAAGATCCGAATTAAGGTGAGGTAAACACAGTTTTTACACAATACATTGATACTTTATAAACTAAATTTTACTCTTGTGGAAGCACTCTAAATGTTATTCTTTCACTTAACACTCAGTTCATTCACCGAGGTCATTTTGTGCATGTGTTCTGTACTCCAGTTGTATAGTTTAGCTTTTAAATAATCAGCTGTGAATGAACTCATTTATCTTCTCTCTTTTTAACTACACAACATAAAGAACATTAATTCTCGTACATTTTATAGCATTATACCGTCAATCAGACGCTATTCATTAACCACTACTGTGTTATAGCTGATTAGAAATGATGTTTCCTTATATGTTTTGTTACCTGGCAAGTGTACGCTTACAATACTATTTCTGTTCTAGGATTTGTGCTAAAAATATTTACATATTCTCTATTCATGAAATATATAGACACGCTTGTAAACAGTAAAATAAAGTGTAAAATGCTTTCTAACTCAGCTATATATATATATTATGGTAACTGATAATAATCGATTCCGCGTTTAAAACATAAATCCACGATTCACGATTGAAGATATGTCATTCCATTTGCTACCATAATTAAAGAACATGTATAGCCATTCATATACTAACACATGTCAATAATTTATGGGGACGGATTTGTCAGTAGAGCGTTGCCTTGCATTGGAGAAAATGGTTAACTATATTCATTTTGTGTATTGTGAGTTCGAAAATGATCATAACAACTGTATCAACAAATTAAATGACATATATATGATCTGATTAAGTCCAATACTTCGCCGAAACATCTTATTAGTTTCACTCTGCGTGAGAAAGCAACAGATTCGTCAGAACATACACGGAGCTAATTAAATAACCCAACATGCATTAAGTAACAACGGACTCACATTTATTTACCCCATGCGACAAATCATGACACACAAACACTAACTCAGGCACATATATGTATATGTATACATAAATATAATTATGCATGGATACACACAAGCACACTCACAACCACATACGCACACACTTGTTTTTAATTTTTTTCATTTTGTATCTTTTACTTGTTTCACTCAGTAGACTACGGCCATGCTGGAGCGTCTCTTTGAAGAATATTTAGTCGAATGTAACGATGCCAGTACTTATTTATTTGTAAAGCCTGATACTTATTTTATCGATATCTCTGCTGAACCGTTACGTTACCGCGACCTAAACACACGATCGCCGGTTGTCAAGATGTGGAGGAGACAAACATAGACACAAAGTCTCTCCTTGTTTCTTTCTGTGTTCCTTTCAGTTGAAGAGCGTAGGCTCGAAACGTAAAATAATTTTTCACTTTCCCGACCGTCAAACTTATACACCTGCTTGTTGTTTATACACCTGCCTTCGTCTTTTGTTTTCCTGTAAATTTGAACTATATATATATATGAAAAAACAAGTCAAGATAGAAAATGCTAAAATAATTTCATAAAGAAAATTTCAGTACCGGTTTCAGTCATTTGAGACATTTTCAACTGTAACGATTAAATAATTAAATTTAGAAAAATTATATATATATGTTCCTCACTGTGGAGGAAAGTAGGCTCGAAACGTTAAAGACTTTTCACTTCCCGAGCGTTAAAATGATGTATTTGTTTGTTGTCTACACCACCTGTTTCGTCTTACGTTTTTTTTTGTGAATTCTCCCCCCCCTCTCTCTCTCTCTCTCTCTCTATATATATATATATATATATATATTATATATATATATATATGCACGAGTGAATAGACAATTGAAATAAAGGCACTCAACAAATTTATTGGAAGTTACATGTATGGATCAAAATAGTTTGATTCATATTCGTTATTACACTTGAGTTTCATATGCGATGCTAGTGTTCAGCCATTTTGAATATGAATAACAAAACTTGATTCTTATTACCGTAAGATGGTCTGAGATTGGTCGAGCAATGTCACGCAGCGTCGTGGTTTCATGTCGGCGAGCTGGCAGAAAAGTTAACACGCCGGACGAAATTCGTAGCCGTATTTCGTCTGCCGTTAATGTGTACACGGATGTGCACGCGGCAACCCACACACTCACACATACACACACGGGCGCGCTCACACACGCAAATACACGCGCTCAAACACGCATGAACACACATGCACACATACACGCACACATACGTATTCATTCCTATATGCATATGTATATACGCGTTGATGGATACTGCGGTTGGTAGAGGATATGCAGTTTTTTCGCGGAGATAGAGCTGGCAGTTGGGATCGCAGGTGTTTGATACTGGGTGTTTGGTCTTGGAGGTCACGGAAATTTTAGAGAAAATGAGACAGGGAAGTAGAGTCCTCTCTGTCTCTGGATCTGAACGAGTGCATAGGCTGGGAGTATCTTCTGTGGAATTCATTACCCCTCATATATATATATATATATGTTCAAGTACTTGTGTGTCGGTGGGTATAAATATATTGGTATACGTACATATAAACACGTATATGAATAAACGTATAAATATCGTATACAAATACAGACACTTATACAGATAGACAGACACGCACACACCCGTATATAAATACACTTACTCACATATCTGCCTTTATAACAACATTGATTTCCTTACATATATTCGAGAAAATATGAACAGGTAAATTCCTGATATTCAATGTAAAGCGTTAATATTTGAAATATAATTCATTTTTCGTGCTATTAAGTAATTCTAAAGAAGATAAAGCATCTATTTTTTATTCTAAATGCATAATTGATAAAGCTTATTTCTTAAGTAGTATTGTCACAATTTAAAAAGCACTGCTATTTATTTAAGAAAAGGATTATACATATGATGTACGAGCATTTATAATTCTTTCTTAGTCTCCAGCTATCGATATAGTTAACACATTTCAAGGCGGCGAACTGGCAGAATCTTTAGCACGCTGGACGGAATGCTAAGCGCTATTTCGTCTGCCGTTACGTTCTGAGTTCAAATTCCGCCGTGCTCGACTTTGCCTCTCATCCTTTCAGGGTCGATAAATTAAGTACAAGTTACGAACTGAGGTTGATGCAATCGACTTAATTCGTGTGTCTCTCCCTGTTTGCCCCCTCTGTGTTTAGCCCTTTGTGGGAAGTAAAGAAATATATACTTAACACATTTTACATTCAACGAGATCATTTACTGAAACTGCGCAAATATCGCTTACGATTTTGGCACATACATAGCAGTTTTGGGACAGGCATTATATAGACACCAGTGCTCCACTGGTACTTATTTTGTCCACCCTAAAAGAATGAGAGAAAAGCCGACCTCGGCAGAGTTTGAACGGATGGCGCCACTGAACATTTTGACCGGCTTCCTAAGGATTTTACACAGCTTGCCGCCTTGAAGTGTGCAAATATCAAGAACTATTAAAATCATAAAAACTGTTTCAGTATCCTGGCAATCAACTGTCAGTCATGGTGAATAATGTCTTCATGGGACTATACATGAGTGTATATTTTTATTTCTGTTGCGAATTTGTTTAATCTTTTTTGCTTTTGAATAAAGCGGGAGCCCGCTACTTAGTATTTGGACTTTAATCACAGAGGTTTATTGACGAACATAATATGAGTGAAAATAGGTGGAAATTGTGTAGAAATCTAACATATATTCTGTCTGTACAAATTATTGACTCACTTTTAAATATGAAAATTCATCTTAAGTTTGCACATGTATCATAATATTTATTTATGAGCCCTTTTCAAGCCTAACCAGTCTCATGGACCAGGTTTCCCGGTTTCTGTTGCGCATGTGTCCCCACCCCGAGCTGGACAGGACAGCAGTTCATCGCAGCGTTACTCAAGAAACAGCAAGACACAGTGAGAGAAAGTTGGGGCGAAAGAGTACAACAGGGGTTGCCACCACCATCCCCTGCCGGAGCCTCGTGGAGCTTTAGGTGTTTTCGCTAAATAAACACACACAACGCCCGGTCTGGGAATCGAAACCGCGATCCTGCGACCGCGAGTCCGCTGCCCTAACCACTGGGCCATTGCGCCTCCACGTATTATAATATACGCTTCAATATCTTCCTTTCATATATCTCCCCTTTAATAGCTTGTGCTATTTTCATGACATCTAAATTTATTGCTTGTGATCATGAAATACAAAACAGATTATTCTTGTAGTAATCGATCTCCGAACAATTCGTGCACACAAAATTGGGATCTTATGTTTATTTTTGAAATTTACCTTGCTGATATCATGTTTGTACACGTATACACATTTGGCATCTTTCCGTGCTTGTCAGCAGTTTTGTTTGGATTAATGTTATCCTTTTAACAACAACCATCAGATTTAAACAGACTAAGTTTATCTATCCACTAACATCTGCATATTATCAAGTATTTCACATAATTTCCTTAAGTATCCTTCTAAGTCATTGGATACATTTCGGCATCTTCGACATACGAAAGCATTGCGTGGTAGAGTGTACAATGTGAAATTAAATCAGGTTGATCTATATTAATAAGGTATTCGAAGTCATATTGATCTGTATTAATATTAATTCGAAGTCATACTCTACTCTCCCTTAAACAAAACTAGCATATTAATTCTATAGAAAGGTCACACGTACTTGATTTGTACTCTGATTATTACCTTACTTGGAAAGAGATGTACGGATCTACTATAGAGTACAAAATAACTTTTATAAGTTTTTTGATTTATCTAAATTGAAAGAAAAAAATTAATACTAGTGAAATATATATTGAGGTGTATTGACTCTTATTTCTAGCAATACTGGTGCTCATTAGTGCCCCTTGTCATTTTAGTGAAGTATATATTTCTAACTTTAGGTTATAAAATTGCGTATTAGCCACCCATATTATTTAAAATTTCCACTTATACCGTTTAACAGATCAGCATATGAGTTCAACGGAAATCTTATAAGCTGACAAGGTGAGCTGAGTTTAACCCTAGTCGCAGTGAGAGCCACCGATGATCATTAAGATGCGTCAAGGGTGGAATCATCTGCGACCGCAGGGAGCTTGTCATCTTTGTCAGTCATTCAGATAATGATTTGGTGGCTATTGAGTTGTTTTGACTATTATTTCTAGCAATACTGGTGTTGATCAGTGCCCTTTATCAGTTTATCAGTGTAGCCTTTTGGTTGTAAAATTGCTAGTTAGCCACGCATATCACTTACACATACATACATACATACATACATACATACATGCACACACACACTCACACACACACACACACACACACACACACACACAACACACACACACACACACACACACATATATATATATATATATATATATATATATTGGTATGTCATAACGATAAAAGGAAAATTTGATCTCAATATGATTTGAAAATAGTGTGAATTACGGCTCAAAATAAATTGTTGCGCGAAAATCGGTGCCGATAAATAATTGTCAGAGTATTGAATGTGCTGGAAGGTTTGTGTATTA
>NC_042998.1:201147890-201180390 GCF_006345805.1 Octopus sinensis | reverse complement strand
AGCCATGAACACCACTGCTTAATACTCAATCAGGACATATTCTTATTCTTATCAACTAATCGATCAACTACATTAAAAACACCGACAAGAAATGCAATGCACGCTCATTCAACCACAACCATAATTACAAAAAGCAACAAAACAGAAAGAAATAAAGAGAAACAACATTCACAAGAACAACCCATTCAACTGACTACAGAGGCCGATGCTTCACCAAGTTCACATGCACCCATCATCGACCCTATCATATCACTGACTCCTTCACTTACACTTCTAGCAACGTCATTTACTGCATCTCCTGCTCTCTCCCTCTGTCCTTATCTATACATCAGTCGAACAGGACGCTGCTTGGCTGACCGGATCGCGGAACACCTCCGAGACATCAGACTCGGCAACGAAACCCCGGTCTCGCGCCATTTTCTCTCTACCGTTCATTCTTTACAACACCTCTCTTCGTTTGGATTGTCGATGCACAGGGCACTTCCGTCTTCACCGTGAGCAGGGATTAATCTTATCTCTTCGCTCCTTTGCTCTACGTGGGTTCAACTCGCCTCCCCTCTTCATCTAACCCTTCTCCTCTTTCCTACCTTCCTCCCACACCTATTTCCTCCCACCCACCTCTCTTCTCTTGCTTTGACACCTACTTCCTATCCACATTTACTCCTACCCACCGTCTACATTCCACTCCCTTCATCGTCAACCCCTCCATCGTTAGCCCACCCTTACACATTCTAACCCCACCATCCCTTTATATAACATCATAGCCCACCCCTTCCCTTAGAACCACCCTTGCTTCCCCACTCTCGCATCCCCCACCCCAACACCACCACACCATCACACAACACACCACCCTATCACACAACACCATCCCACACCACACCAAATCACAGCTCCCAGCAAACACTAGCACTGGTCTTTTCCTAACATTTACACCATCATCCACACACCTATACATACACACACATACACATACACATACACACACACGTCAAAATCACCAGCCCGCTTCCACATGCACATACACTTTTTCACACATACCCACGCGCACCTTCGTTTTGGGATGACCACAACTTTTTTTATCTCCCCTTCTTCCCAGCTCTCATGTGTAACCCCTTTGTCCAGCATTCGACACGATAGATCGGTAGCCACAAAACCTTTTCTATTTTCTCTCCCTATTTATTTCCGAGTTCCTTTCTGTCGAAGTGCATACGCTTGAAACGTAAAATACTTTCTCACTTGCCGAGGGTTAAACTAATATATATCTGTTTGTTGTTTGCACACACGTCTTCGTCTTTTTTTTTTTGTAAATTCTCACTATATATATATATATATATCACGGTCATCACCGTGACCGACCAGGCCATCAGATGTTGTTACACATCGCTGGTCACAATGCGCTTCGCATTGTTTTAGCCTTCAAATAACGCCACCCCGCTGGCTAAGCGAGCAGGCCAACAGAAGAAAGAGAGAGAGAAAGTTGTGGCGAAAGAGTACAGCAGGGATCACCACCATCCCCTGCCGGAGCCTCGTGGAGCTTTTACGTGTTTTCGCTCAATAAACACTCACAACGCCCGGTCTGGGAATCGAAACCGCGATCCTACGACCGCGAGTCCGCTGCCCTAACCACGAGGCCATTGCGCGTCCACTCTCTCTCTCTCTCTCTCTCTCTCTCTCTATATATATATATATTATATATATATATATATATATATATATATATATACATATATATATATATATGTATGAATGTATGTATTTATATATATATATATATATAATATATATATATATATATATATATATATATATGTATGTATGCACACACTTATGTGCGTGTATGTTCTTGTATATACGTGTATGTATACATACACACACGCACAGACACACATATATTAGATCAAGATAAATATATGAATATACATGACATGACATACACACATACATTCATACATATGTTTGCGTTTGAATGAGCATATCTGTGTGTAAGCCCGAGCGCGAAATAACAGACGAAATATTCTATTTTTCAATTTGCAATTAATTTGTAAAATCTTCCTGATCCTCTTCACAAATATATGTCACAATTCATATATTTAATTCATTATATGCAATTTCAGTACACTTTTTAAAATTTTTTGGATGCAGATTTTCATTTTGTTCTGTTCTATAATTCTCTGAATAATTCTCTGAATTATTTTGATTATCATTGTACTGGACTAATACAATTCCTTAATTATCTATTGTGCTGCATATTATTTATAATTTTTTAGGGTTTCGTTTTGAAATTTCGCATCCTAATATTAATTTAGTTTCAAACACACACACACAAACAAACGCACGTATATATATATATATATATATATATATATATATATATATATTATATATATATATATATATATATATATATATATATATATATATATATATATATATATATGTATGTATATACATTGTGGATTGTTGTGGAGGTTTTGTAAATAGATCTTTTGTTTGTCAGATTTCAACGTGAAAGGAAATAAATTAAATGAAACGTATATATACTAAGTGCACTTGTGTATAGTTTCTCCCCACACACCCTTTTTTATATTGGTAAATTACTAGTAGAAAACTAGCGCAAATTGTTTAATCAAGCGTATACAATGAAATATCTCTTCCCTTCCCTGAATTACTTTAAGAGAATTGATGTAATTTTTTTTTTCATTTTGAAGTATAATATGATATTATTTGATAACTTGTTTTGCTGTGTTCATTGAGTTCCATATAGTATATCCCATAGTTACTTTTTTCATTTCAGTAACAATCTTAATTTCGCCTGTGTCTCTATTTCATATGCATTTTAGTGATTCAATTTCGTATTTTAAGAGCAGAATTCGTTCCATATTTTTCGTATTTACCATTTTCATTTTTTCATCTATGTGTGTACATATGGATGGATGAAAGCACTTCGTCGGTTACGACGACGAGGGTTCCGGTTGATCCGAATCAACGGAACAGCCTGCTCGTGAAATTAACGTGTAAGTGGCTGAGCACTCCACAGACACGTGTACCCTTAATGTAGTTCTCGGGGATATTCAGCATGACACAGAAATACCATTCTGAAATACAGGTACAACAGAAACAGGAAGTAAGAGTGAGAGAAAGTTGTGGTGAAAGAATAGAGTAGGGATCACCACCATCCCTGCCTGAGCCTCGTGGAGCTTTAGGTGTTTTCGCTCAATAAACACTCACAACGTCCGGTCTGGGAATCGAAACCGCGATCCTATGACCGCGAGTCCGCTGCCCTAACCAATGGGCCATTGTGCCTCCACGTGTACGTATATACTGTGCATTTATAATCCTATGTATAAACAGCCATTCGCAGGAAAATAACTCGGCAGTGTAATTTAGACGTATATTCAGTTTAACATTGAAAACCTATTTCAATATCGCTAACGGTCTGTGTCTAGTACTGTACGAAAAAAATTGTGATAGAAAATGAATGTCTGTTGAGGTCACGTAGTCTCTGAACACGATTTCTTTTTAAATCTTGAATTTCTCCGAGTATTTCATGTTCGATCTGGTTTATAAAAATTCACCGAAATCTTATTACTTAGATTTCTAAACACAACGTTTTACTAATAATGAATGATATTCCTCTTCCGTGTCCAATGGGATGGAGTGTTTGGTATGCAAATCATACTTATTGCTTATTTCTAATTTCGTGCGTTAATCTTTAAAAATATTGTGTTCATATATTCTGAGTCAGTAGGTGCAGATGCTATGTTTGAGGATTTTATTTTGCAGTGGAAAAACATCTGACCTGAAATTAGTTTCTCAGTTGCCATGATTTATTGAACAATTCCAAATAAATTACCTACAAACATTTTGGATGTCTGCAAGAGTCGAAACCTGTTTTACAGAGATATATATATAAATTATTTAGTGATTTACCATTCTGGCCAGCCGTGACAAGTAAGACATTATTAACGTTCATAAATTTAGCTAAAATTTACTGTTCGTTGTAGTGTACCAGTTTGTTAAGCATCTTCAATTATTCGGTTAATATAAAGATCATCAGCCTTAACAAAAAAGAAAACAAAAAAAAAGCAGCTGGCTGTGTGTTAACAACTGTGTAGTAAATGAACATGACAAAAAACAATTGTGCAAACGAACCTGTGGTTGGGGAGAGGACTTTCCGAAAATTCACAAAATCCGATGTTTTTGTCATAATTTTCGGGAAAATGGATATATATTCATTTTTTACGGAATCACAAGGTTTTTCGTTAAGATCCGATCTGAAAAAAAAAATTGTAAAATTACAAGTTTTCAACAGTACACACACACACACAACGCATATATATATATATATATATATATATATATATATATATACAATTGCAGCGTGAGGTGTTTATAAGCCATTTTAGAACACACAACCGTTCGATTCACTCCAACATTTAAGTTTAATTTGTCAAAATATTTTCGTCGCTAAAATCCGCGACCTGTTCACTGACAAAGTCCGTGCTGCATCTAAGAAAGTAACAGTTAGTTCGTCATATATATGTACGTATGTATGTGTGTATGTATGCATACATGTGTGTATGTATGTACGTATGCATGTACGCACATACGCCTGTGTATGCATGTATGTATGTATGTATGTATATATGTATGTATGTATGTATGTATGTATATATGTATATATGTATGTGTGTGTATAAGCACGCACATACACTCTATAAAACATAAAGTTATAAACCTGTAGCGATGGATGGATGTAGAGTGACCACTCATCACAACGCTATCAAATTTCAACTCCCTACGGCCGAGGCTAGAAAGTGAATTTATGACGCTTGCTCACAAGAACTATACCCTAAAATCTATTATCAGATTTTTATCTCTATATCACAGAACTAATGTTTTACTATTGTTCGTATGTATGTATGTATGTGCGTATGTATGTATGTATGTATGTATGTATGTATGTATGTATGTATGTATGTATGTATGTACATACGTACGCATGTGCGTATATATGTATACGCGCTCGTATGCATGTGCCCATGTATGTGTGTGTGTACATGTACGTGCGTATGTACGTGTGTATGCCCATACGTAGGTATGTATGTATGTTTGTATTCATGTGCTACGTATGTATTTGAGTGTCTAGGAGAATGGGCAGATGTGTCCGTGAGAGTGTGTACATATGTATGTGTATGTGAACGTATGTCCGTGTACTGGCATGTGTCCGTCCAAGTTGTGTACATGACTGTTACTTTGCTGAAGGTTGTATACATATTTACATATATGTTTGTATAGACGCACACACATATATATATATGTGTGTGGGTGTGTGTTTGTTCCTCTCATCATCGTCTAACCGTGAATGGATACAACGCCTAGGTGCAACTGTTCGTATCAAACAACGTCTGCTCATACCGTTGTATATAACTGCACATACGCATTGCAACCTGTATGTAAGGACTACAGGTGAAAGGGAGAGAGAGAGAGGGGTGGTTATAGAATAGTCCTTCTGAATGGGATCTGGATGTTATTCCATTTGGACTTTCGGTTGAGAGTAGGTTTGTATTCTTGTATATTAACCAATTATTCTTACCGTCCGGGAAATCTATCAACCTAATGCGAAAGACGTAATTAACTGAAGACTTCGCTGCGTTTAATCTTAGATTTTCCATTTAGTTTAGTTAAAAGTTTTTGAATTTTTGCCATATTTTTTACCTTTAAAAAGAAGACGCAAATAATGCATAACTACAGCGTTTGTCTATACAGCTTCTGCTTTAGAAATATAGTTGTAGGGCAATCTGTATTAACAGAATGTTATTAATCACACCGGCATATTAGCACATTTAGTAAATATACATTTCATTACTGCCCTCTAGTGGCTAAACATAGACGGGACAAACAAGGACAGACAAACGGATTAAGTCGATTACATCGACCCCAGTTCGAAACTGGTACTTCATTTATCGACCCCGAAAGGGATGAAAGGAAAAGTCAGCTTCGGCGGAATTTGAACTCAGAACGTAACGACAGACGAAATACCTATATCTATTTCTTTATTACCCACAAGGGGCTAAACATAGAGGGGACAAACAAGGACAGACATAGGTATTAATTCGATTACACCGACCCCATTGCGTAACTGGTACTGAATTTATCGACCCCGAAAGAATGAAAGGCAAAGTCGACCTCGGCGGAATTTGAACTCAGAACGTAACGGCAGACGAAATACCGCTAAGCATTTCGCCCGGCGCGCTAACGTTTCTGCCAGCTCGCCGCCTTACACATTTAGTAAATATAATCATTATACATAGAATAATTGAAAACATGCTGAGTATTTTTAATTGTGCAAGGAACCGTGATTCAAACATACTTCCCCAGCCAGGCAACGTTCATTTGTAATTATTTATTCTAGTTTTATAATTGACCGAAAAATTAGTCTGATAGAGTGTGAACATCTGTCATTATTCAGGATATGAGATTTCAAGACACAGGTGCCTAACTTATACATTCGGTCGTGCATGCATTCCTTTAATTTTTATATCAAATTTGAATTGTAAGAAGGTTTTTTTATATCGTCCTGAGACTATCGTAGAAGGTGCCGTACTGTGGGACTGAACCCGGACCCATGTTGTTGGGAAGGAAACTACTTACCAGGTAGCCACGCCACCGCCTTTAAAGAGAAATAGGAATAAACGATCTTGGAAGGACTTGGACTCAGATTATTAAAAGGAGAAAAAATGTGTGACGAAAAATTTCGCAATATATTTGGCTCATAAACTGCGCTAAAGACAATTATTTTAACAATAATTTCGTGTTCATTATTTGATGGAATTTTTTATGTTGGGATATGCTTCTGACACTTTCTATTGTGTCAAGTAATCTTAAAAGTATTATAAATACATTATTACCTCCGTTACATTTCACGGTGCCAACATTAATGAAATAACTATCAATTTTCATAATAAAGAAGTATTGTATTAAAATAAGATTAAACATATATCTATTTTGTATATTTATAATAAATATGTCTCGAAACAATAATGCTTTGTGAATTAACGGTATTTGCGTGTGTGTGTGTGTGTGTGTGTACCTGTGTGTGTGTATGAGTGTGTTTGTGTGAGTGTGTGTGTGAGTGCGTAAATGGGCGTGTGTATGCATGTGCGTGTCTCTCTGTATATGTATGAGTGTATACGGGACAAGGAAATTTGTAGATCTCTAGAGAGCACCAACCCATTTCTAATGAAACATATGCAACATGCTATCACTTTATGGCATTACCATACTTGGACGGTCAGCTCATTATATATTCCTTTGCTATATGCCAGAGGCTAATTAAATCGACATTAGGGTAATGTTGGTGATTTTAATGTAGAAGAGGATAACAAAGTCTATTTGTAATCGAACTATATAACGTAATGGTCTAATTAACTGGGTAAGTGGATAACAGATGCTATAGTATTAGTAGGAAGCATAATAACAATTTATATTATTTTATATTATGAGTGACATTAACGAGAATTGTGAACAATGGTAATAATAATATCAGCCACGAATAATCAGTTAACAGCTATAGTTATAATGGCAATTATCTCAAAGAAAGTAAGGGTAAGAGTGCGAGGATCGTAACTGGTGACTGAAATAGAGTGAGAAGGTTGGTGGGAGTGATTGACTGCATACATTATGATGATGAGCATGAAGATGATAAGGATGATGATGATGCATCGATGTTGCCGTCGTTGTCATCTGCACCTATGGGACAGCCCTCAACTATTTACTGATAAACCTATTGAAAGAGGTCGATTGATCAATATGGATGAGAGCTCCTCCAATGCCAGGTTCCTTACATGGCATAGGTCTCTCTATGGTGTAAGATCTAAGGTGGATGTTGTGAAGGGAACTGCTTATGATGGTGAATGTCTAAGCACCAGCGATCAAATATTCATGACAGTGCTTTGCTGACACTTGGTTCAAAATCTGAGCACAACATTCAGCGGAGTTGCGGGGACAATGACAAATTTACCTACGTTTTAGTGTCCTTTCTCAGCAGCTATGCGGCTGTACCGCATTTCATTTTATATGACTGAAAATTCTCTTATTCTGCTGCTAGTCGCGAAAGAGCCTGAATAAGTCTATCTTGTAAAAGATTGATGGGAGGACCAGCGCGTCAGGCCCGTCATTTCTTTCTGATACACCCAGCCATCGGTTAAAGGTTTTCAACAAATTTCATCGGCCTTAGAATCTGCTTGAAATCTACTATTATTCGCCTCCTCAGAGATAGAATTCTTGATATTTTCTCACGTGTTGCCACTGGCAACCGTGCCCATCGAGCAGTTCCCATGCTTTCATAAATAAAGGCAGGTTTGCTAATCCTGGTAACGCAAATATCATGCTTCATTCATATCCTAAATTTGAGACCTATGTAGCCAATCAGTTCAAATTCTGAAATCAGATCATGTAGTTCTCTGAATGCCAACAGACTACATACTGCTGATACGATCTAACTGACCCCATCATATTGGTCAGCACTGAGGCATTTTGGGAATCCAAGGTGCAGCTTCTCAGATTGTAGAAAATGTTTCAATGGCTATATAGTCCATACGAATGTCCATGAATGTGTTTCAATCGCCCACTAGCACTAATACGCGGGAGATTCCTAGGAAACCACTCAAACGCCTGAAAAATACGGGTGCACATACACTGGGCAAGATTAGTACTCCTAACGGATACTAATTGGTATCATTCACAAACAAAATAACTTGTTTAACATCAACGGCCATGTCCATGAACCGTATCTCGTGCGCATTGCCAGTCCGCAACAATATGGCCACCATGGCCCCGTTTTACGTCGGCTAATTTATACGTAGACTTCAAAGTAATCATAAATGGGCGCCGAAACGCTAGTCTCTGGCAGGTGATCATAGTACCCCTGCTGGCTGTGGACACCTGACACTTTCCATCATACCCAGCAAAATGACCTGAGAGTTTTAGTATAATGATGATGATGATGATGATGATGATGATGATGATGATGATGATGATGATAATAATAATAATGATAAGTAAATAATAGTAATAATAATAATGGTAATAATAATAACAACAATAATAATAATAATAAACGAAGAAGAAGAAGAAGGAGAAGGAGAAGGAGAAGGAGAAGAAGAAGAAGAAGAAGAAGAAGAAGAAGAAAAAGATGATGATGTAAATAGAAGTAGATCATCCGAATAGCAGATGTAAAGTATTAGGAGTTGAATTTAATGTGTATTTAATCATAACAAAATCTATCCCAGCATCTCTAACAGAAACATACGAAAACATGTATGATAGTGCTCTGAATATGTCCCCTCTGCAGCGCAACTCCTATAGGAAAAGTTTATTTCCAATTTCTGTCTAAAAGGTTTTTTTGAAATCGTGTCATTTAGTATTACAAAAGCAAAAAGTAAAAAATACCTAGATCAAGCTGTTAAAACGTATTTTAAACAATGTAGAATTCTTAAAATTTGGTGTACCATATATATTTTGATTTATATCAATCCTGCAAATAACTGCTCTTTTGCTATCAACGGAGCTAGGAAAATAGCTATTTAGCCTGCAGTGATACAAATGTTGAAAGGCATCTGTGAATACCGGTAGTTATTTTGTACAACCCACTAATTAAAAATGAATTCCATGGCAAATGCTGTTTATACAATGGCACTTCATCTCCTTCGAATTAGAAGTTCTGAGATATATCAATAAATGTCCAGTCACTTTATGTGCCATCTTTAATATAGATAATATAATGCATATTCTTCATATCTTATCGAATATTTCCTTTTTTGCACATCGACACAACAGATTTATATTCATCATCTCCCGGTTGTTTGTGTGTACAAGGTCAGTGAATCAGAAAATGTCGATGATAGAACAATGAAGGACAATACACTTCGACTTAACAACCATTTGATTGGTCATTTCTATTATCGATTATCTGATAAATGTCTTGTCCGGCTTCTAAATCAATACTGCATTGAATTAAGAAGACTTTG
The DNA here is from genome assembly GCF_006345805.1 of Octopus sinensis. NCBI lineage: Eukaryota > Metazoa > Mollusca > Cephalopoda > Octopoda > Octopodidae > Octopus > Octopus sinensis. The sequence continues at coordinate 201,170,359 of NC_042998.1, read as the reverse complement.
AACGGAAATACTTGAAAAAGAATACTTAAGAAACGCAAGGTTGATACTTTAACATAGTCAATAGCAGAGAGGAGAAACATAGATGTAAGCACACAAATCTTGATCTGAAATATATCTAGCGTAGCTATAGTAGTGACTTCAAAGTTTGGCACAAGACCAGCAGTTTGGGGGAAGGAGCTGAGTTGATTACATCGTCCCTAGTGCTCAACTCCTACTTATTTTATCGATCCAGAACGAATGAAAGGCAAAGTCGACCTCGGCTGAAAATGAATTGAGAATGTAAGGACGGACTAAACACGACAACGGATTCTGCACGTTTCTGCCTGCCTTGTAGCGTAGTTATAATATTGACGTCAAACAATGTAAAATACGTATCCCAACATTAAGTGGGAATACATTAGGTATAATAGGGTATATCAAAATAATGACATCATATTCAACTCTTCGGTATCATAAGATGGTAATATCAGCCTATGAGAAAGAGAGTGTAGGTTGTTAATATTTACAAAGAAATTAGAAGTGTCACTTAAATCTATTGTTGAAGGTTGGACAAAGGTGTAGCCTGTAAATGAATAATGGAAATGGTATACTGAGAAAATAGAAGGCAAGACAATGTTGCACAGTGCTGCAAATTTGAAGCCGTGTTCATTACTGTAAGATTCGAATCTAATTAAAAATTGCAGTATTTCAAAGGCAAATTGCCTTCGTGGCACGTCACAAGCAACAATCTGACGAACGTTTGATCTATTGCTTGTCACTCAATGAAATTCAATGTAATTTCACGAATCCGTTACTGGACATCGATGCGTTACTATCAGACACTTCACGTTAGCTCAGGTGTTGTCGCTTTCTGTGGAGGCACATGGCCCAATGGTTAGAGCAACGGACTCGCGGTCGAGGGATCGCGAGTTCGAATCTCAGACCGGGTGATGTGTGTGTTTATGTGCGAAACTCCTAAGCTCCACGCGGCTCCGGTAAAAGATAATGGCGAACTTGTGCTGACTCTTTCGCCACAACTTTCTCTCAGTCTTTCCTCCTGCATCTTGCAGCTCACCTGCGACAGACCGGCGTCACGCCCTGGTGGGGAACCAATACGCTAAGGAAACTGGGACACCGGCCCTTATGAGCCTGGCGTGGCTCGAGAAGGAACAAACAAGGCGTTGTCGCTAATGTTCAAAGTGCTTAGTGGATATCGGCTAGAGTTCAAAAATATAATCTTCTGAATTTTGTCCACTTTCAAATTCCGAATTTCTTTATTATGCAAACAAAAAATTCATGACAAAGGAAGACAGAAAAATATATACATTTTGCTGGGCATTTGTGAATGGAAGATAAAACTTTTTTTGGTTGACGTCTATATACAATGTCCTGTTTGTATGATTCCCATGATAATTTTGGAGTAATGTTTTTTTCTTTTACGTACAGAAGCTATGTTCGTAATAGGAAAGCGATTCTGTACTGCACGCATCTGAGAGCTATGCTCGGTGCTCAAAAGAGACATAACTACAGTATTACCCGTACGCTATGTGGCGAAACACACGTTTTTTCTAGTTATGGTATTTGTTTACAACTAATTAATGCATACTTAGTACTAAATGATCTCATGCAGAACGAGTAGTATACTTACACAAAGCATGACCTCCCTACAATACAAAGAACAACCAACAATAAACAATTAATATGTAATAAATGAAAATATGCGTGTTAAAAATACGTCTAGTTCTATTCCTGATTGGACAGTGGTAATATTTGGGCACCGATCTTGAATGATTTGAATAGAAACTATAGACTTATTATGTTTTTTAAAGCCAGACATTTATTCTGTCGGTCACAAGATCCAATCAAACAACATCATAATGTATATCATCGTACAAAACAGACGCTACAAAAATAGGAATCAATTAGATGTGAAAATCGTATCAGAGTAAAGAATTCTAAAGCTGGGCAGTTTGAATATTATAATGATATAAAATTTAAAATTACTACAGAAAAAGGCTAATAGTACAACTTCCCATCAAGTAATAAAGACATGCCAAAATATAGAAAACAGAGAGATCTTTAATATATCTATTATAGAGTTGATGCATGTAAACAACAGTAAACCATCGTGAATCAAATCATCTGCGGAGCAGCTGCATTGAACACAAAGAAATATAAAAACTCCCTCAAAATTTTAAAATAGGATCATCTAAACTTATACAGGCCATATTAATAATAACTTGTAGTTCAAAATGGAAACTAGTAAAAAACGAAAAAGACGAAAAAGAAGAATACTGTTCTTAATGAAACTGATGAGAAAAATCAAGAAGTGAACCAAAACTAAGCTGTTTAGCAAGAAGGAATGATTTTCAAGAAATACGTACAAGTAATCAAATGTAGTTCAGAATCAGAATATTTTCCAGTTACCAGACTCTGTCTTCGCAGGAAGTAGTAGCAAAGTAAACTGTCCTAAAAACCAGTGTGTTTTTATAAGACCTACATTTAGATGTAACAGAAAACCATGAAGCACCAGCAGTACAATAATTAGAATAATAACAAACTCACACACAAGCAGACACACACACACACACGTGGATATGCATATGGGTTTATATACCGACATGTATATGTGTGTATATATATATATATACATACACACATACATACAAACATACACACACATATGCAAATACATATGCAAATATATATACACATGCAGACACATACATATACATACATATGTATATATATATATATATATATATAGAGAGAGAGAGAGATACGATACATATATATACATATATATATATATATGTATATGTATAGATACATATATATATATATAAATATACATACATATATATATATATATATATATATATATATATATATATATATGTATATGTATAGATACATATATATATGTGTGTATATGTGTGCATATATATATACAGAGAGAGAGAGAGAGAGAGAGAGAGAGAGAGAGAGAGAGACAGAGGTAGATAAATACATACATACATACATACATACATACATACACACATATAAACGGGCAAGAGTTCTAAACAACAGCACTTTGAACCCTTGTATATGAATCTTAGAAGTAACAGCCTAATAAGTGTAAGTTAAATACATGCCTATCTATCAACAAGCTGGATAACACCTAGATGTGACTGTCAAAAAGCATTTTGAAGAATTATGTGTAAATATATTGATCTATGTATTGGTAGAACTACAAACATCACCTCAAGAAAAGATCAAAGGAAATCTAATCTTAGATTATCTATCAAATCTCAATACTTACCAACCTATAAACCGTTATGCCGGCATATACCAAACCGTAAAAGCGATATTATCGGAAATATTTCTGCACAAAAAGCATATTTTTAGTATTATAAAACGGACGTTTCAAAGGCGTATACAAATATACAAACTAGTTATTTATACATAAGTATGGTAGAAACAGGAGCGATACGCTGATATTGGAGTAAATACGTCATGAGAAGCCTTCTGGCAATATACTATACTGGAATCATAAGCAATGAATGAAATACCGTGTGTATTGATCAGAAACACGAAACACTCCGTGATTAAATTGGATTGTGAAATACATAAACAACTGAAACCCGGGACTGCGATAACGTAACTAATCCTTAATCATTTTTCCTTATTATGTATTATACAGGTGTCGTATTTGACATTAGATGACCTTTTACATATTGGCATTCCGTTGTATGTTAGGGGTGACAGTTGCATGCTCAAATTCTTACGATCAAGTGTTTCAGTAAAAGAAATTAATTTGGCGATCGGTTGAAGGAAATACAACAAAGACATCGTAAAGAAGGCAAAAGTAATAAAAATGGTATACACAGCAAATACGACATTGCTGTAACCTAACTAGAAGGTGTGCAATATGGACAAGGAAAGCCGTTACAAAATAATATCATAGGCGCAATCGAAGCCTATCTTAAAACTGCACGAATGTTAGACGACATATCTGAATGATAAAAATCTCATAAATACGGTACAGGAACTCCAGAAATTCTTTATTTTAAAAAAAAATTATTTGATCTAAGAATAAAATTAATCTATATATATATATATATATCAATATATAAACAGAACTATGTATATGTGTGTATAAATACATACATACATACTATACATAGCTCTGGATACCTATACTACATGGAGAGAGAAACAAAATAATACATATATATATAGGCGCAGGAGTGGCTGTGTGGTAAGTAGCTTGCTAACCAACAACACGGTTGCGGGTTCAGTCCCACTGCGTGGCATCTTGGGCAAGTGTCTTCTGCTATAGCCCCGGGCCGACCAATGCCTTGTGAGTGGATTTGGTAGACGGAAACTGAAAGAAGCCTGTCGTATATATGTATATATATACGTATGCGTGTGTTTGTGTGTCTGTGTTTGTCCCCCTAGCATTGCTTGACAACCGATGCTGGTGTATTTAGGTCCCCGTCACTTAGCGGTTCGGCAAAAAGAGACCGATAGAATAAGTACTAAAAGGTGGTGCTCCAGCATGGCCGCAGTCAAATGACTGAAACAAGTAAAAGAGTAAAAGAGTAAAAGAGTATATGACTATATATATATATAGTTTACAATTTTACTTGTTTTAGTCATTTGACTGTGGCCATGCTGGAGCACCGCCTTTAGTCGATCGAGAAAATCGACCGCGGAACTTATTCTTTGTAAGTCTAGTACTTATTCTATCGGTTCTTTTGCCGAACCGCTATGTTAAGTGGACGTGAACACACCAGCAACGGTTGTCAAGCGATGTTGGGGGGACAAACACGGACACAAAAACATATACACACAAACACACACACATGCACACACACACACACATATATATAAATATATATATACATATATATGACGGGCCTCTTTCAGTTTCCCTCAACCAAATCCACTCACAAGTCTTTGGTCGACCCAAGACTATAATATAAATCACTTGCCCTAGGTACCACGCAGTGGGACTGAACCTGGAACTATGTGGTTCGTAAGCAAGCTACTTACTACAAAGCAACTCCTACGCCTATATGTGTATTTATATATTAATATAGGTATTACACACATATTTATACACACATCCTTTCTCATATGCACGGACTGTCACACGTATATATATATATCAACAAGTGTGAATGGGAGAAAATATTCTTGCTTTGTTTAGGGTGATAGTGTGCTTATGATAGTTACGTATAGGATTAGATAGAATGTTAAATATAATAGTAAGGGATACTAGAGTGCAATTTTAGTAACTAGATGACAGAGAATAATTGAATAAATGGACAGTAATTCTTGTTGTCAGGTGTTAGTAAGTTCAATGGTCATAGTGACAATGTGGGTAGGAATGGGTGTGTTGGAGTTAGTGGAACGGTTACGATAGTGTATAGATGTGTTGCTGATGTTTGTGCGATGAGCACCAAGTGACAGATGTCATTGGTGGTTGAGGACGCATGTAGGCACGAAAAACGGGGTGAGGGAGATTGTAGACGAAGAAATATAAATATCCAGCAGAATCGTAGTCATGGAAACAGATATTTAGGCACATTGAAACACACGCAAACACAATTCAATGCGTAAGAACACACACATACTATTATCAGGTTGAGTAAAATGTAAGCAACGTTTTGAACCATGAAAAATTTGTACCGGGTTTTGCAGAGTTTTGATTTTTTTTTTTAAACACATTTTTTGCAATTGCCTGATAGTACAGACGTAGACTTGCCCAAAGACATCAATAAATACATTGATTTTTTTTCGAAGTTGTTATAATCATCTGAATTAAAAAAAGGACGTAAAGCGGCTGAAATCGCTTGCAATATCAACGAAACGTTTGGTGAGGAAGTGACAAGTGAGTAATGAGCCCGAAATTGGTTTAAACGATTTCGCAGTGGAGACTTGAGCCTTGATGATCGTAGGCGTAGTGGATGCCCATCTGTCATCGATGACGGTCAATTACAGTTCATCATTGAGAAAGACTCACGTAAAACCACTCGAGAACTGGTAAAAGAACTTCAAGTTAGAGAACTGCCTGCAACAATTTGCATGCGATAGGAAAATCAAAAATGCTCGTCAAATTGGTACCACACGATTTGAATGAAAATCAGAAAAGGCGCAGATATGAAATTTGCTTATCGCTTCTTCTCCGTATCCAAACAGATCCATTTTGTGAACGTTCTCCAACTTGCGATGAAAAGTGGATTGTGTGCAATAAGAAAAAAACGATTTTTCCATTGGTTGGACCAATATGAAGCACCGAAAATCTCCCCTAAACCCGAGCGCTTCCAGAAGAATGTTATGGTGACTGTTTGGTAGTGTGCCGCTGCACTCGTCCATGATAACGTCTTAGAAGCCGGGTGGAAAAAAACATTACTGCAAACACATATTGCCATGAAATTGCAAAAAAGAACGGAAAAACTGTTACCGCCCCAGATTGGTCAACACAAGAGGGCAATCATTCTTCATGACAAAGCTCGGACCACACGTTTCCCTAATAACGCTTCAGAACTTGTGGAACCTTTGCTACGAATTTCATCCCCACCCAGCTTATTCCCTGCCGACTATCACTTTTTCAAGCACCTTGATGGTTCCCTGTGATAGAAATAAATCAAACCGATGCTGAAAGTTCATTCAAAGAGTTCATCAGCTCCAGAACTTCCGATTTTTATGTTACCGGAATAAACAAACATGTGACACGTTGGCAACAATGCGTTGATAGTAATGGTACTTACTTTGATGAATAAAATTTCCGCATTATTGAAATATATTGTGAGGAATTCCATGTTTCAAAACGTTGCTTACTTTTTACTCAGCCTCATATATCCATTCAAACGCTCACAATTATATGCATAAAACGTATTCGTATTATTACACGTGTACAAACATGTATATGTGGGGGAAATATGTACACTTGTAGTGGAGATGGGGTTGGCAAGGAAGAAAGGCTTCATAAAAGAAAAAAATATGTGGTGACGTAAAAAGGAGAAGGATACTTTCCTTCATATGACCATTTTTTCCCTCCATGGAAAGGTGCATCTGAATTCCTTATTTTCCTACGTTTGATCTTTTCCTGCGCTGGATAATTGGGGTCACTATACCACCAATTACTATAGTCAGTGCCATTAAGAAAATGTAAACAAAATGACCCACATAGCTATCTATAAGTACCAAAACTAGTACTGTGTGAAGGCACATGGCCTAGTGGTTACAGTAGTGCACTCGCTGTCGAGGGGTCGTGGGTTCGAATCTCAGACCGGGCAATGTGTGTGTTTATAAGCGAAACACCTAAGCTCCACACGGCTCCGGCAGAAGGTAATGGCAAACCTCTGCTGACTCTTTCGCCACAACTTTCTCTCACTCTTTACTCCTGCATTTTGCAGCTCACCTACGTCGGACCGGCGTCCCGTCCAGGTGGGGTCTCTATATGCCAAGGAAACCGGGAAAACCGGCCCTTATGAACCAGGCGTGGCTCGAGAAGAGAAACAAAACTTGTACTGTAGTCACTAACACAATCAAGTCATTAGTAGACATAATTCAGAATGATAGTTTATCTGTACTGTTGTACATCTCAGGAATTGGCTTCTTTGCCAGTTCTTTAAGGAAATACAAAGGAGGTTACATCGTAGTATCCGAAATGAAGATTAATGTCATCCACATCTCGTGTAGGAGCAACAACAGCAAGAAACTGTTAGAAGGAGACAAAATGTTCCTCTGCAATGTAGAGATGTAATTTGGTTTGGAAAAGTATTTATGTTAGGTGGCCAAACGAAGAAAGATGGTTGATAAAGCAAGTTATATGGATGCCAATCATCTACGTTTCTCCCCTGTCGCAAATAAGGAAAGTTATAAATATTCAGACTTGACGAGACGATCTCATAACTAACAAAAGTATACTTCAATAGTTGCTCTCAACATTTGTGTTCAAGAGCCGTATACATTGAATATAATCATATTCCACAATGCTTTTCCACTACAGAGCCAACGACCAGTATTTCAAGTACAACGTGAACATCGGGACTCGAAAATGTTGACAAAATCTGGTAACTTTCATGTCAGTAGTGACACATCGAGGATATATATTAAACCGAGGAATAAGGTTAGAATCATAAGAAAAGTTCCGACGGTGAATCAGTGTTGTATCGGGCCATTAGAAATCACATATTGAAAAGAAAAGAGAGGAATCAATGCATATGGAAGCACTCCGTCGGTTACGACGAATAGAGTTCCGCTTGATCCGATCAATGGAACAGCCTGCTCGTGAAATTAACGTGTAAGTGGCTGAGCACTCCACAGACACGTGCACCCTTAACGTAGTTCTCGGGGATATTCAGCGTGACACAGAGAGTGACACGGCCGGCCCTTTGAAATACAGGTACTACAGAAACAGGAAGTAAGGGTGAGAGAAAGTTGTGGTGAAAGAGTACAGCAGGGATCACCACCATCCCTGCCGGAGTGTCGTGGAGGTTTTAGGTGTTTTCGCTCAATAAACACTCACAACACCCGGTCTGGGAATCGAAACCGCGATCCTACGACCGCGAGTCCGCTGCCCTAACCACTGGGCCATTGCGCCTCCACAACTCAATGCATCACTTGTATACTCAACAGTGAAAGGGAAATAAGATTAAATGAAGTGCTCCTGAAGGTACTCTGAGTGTACTGTTGTTTCATATTGGTCATGTGTGGATGGAATCTCCCACTAATACAGAAGCAAAGAGTAAAAATACCCTTCACACCAGCAGAAAAATATGCAGGGGAATATATTCTGGCTACGGAACGGTAACTTCTCCTGCGCTTACTATAGGTACAGAACATTTTATTTAGGGTGCTGTCTTTTATATATGAGAATAGGATATACCTGCTAAATACCTCATCCTTGCAAGAAATATGCATACTTCTACATCTCCAATCTGTAATAGAAAATGTGGATGGTGCGAAAACAGTATAGAGAAAATCAGTCGTATCATCACCAGCTGTTCTGAATATCCGTTGAATATTACATTCGGAAGAGATATAGAATTATCGCTTAAAAGGTCTGCAATACCATATGAAGAGAAGGACAATTTTGATGAAGAAACTGAAGGTGCATCAAATGTAGAACGTATCCACTCCTTTAAATATAACGAGAGAGGGGGGGGGGGCTTCCAATATAAACAGCTACCTATTGTAAACACGATGGTTTGAATATTGCTCTATGATGCAGGGAAGACGCACTGTCATAGTGGTATATATAAGAGAGTTCACAAAACAAAAATACAAAAGACGAAGATAGGTTGTGTAGAAAGCAAACAGATGTATTAGTATAACGCTCAGGAATACAAAATAGTATTTTACGTTTCGAGCCTACGCTCTTCTACAGAAACGGACACAGAAAACATCAAGGAAAGAAAGAAGGAGAGAAAAATGTGTGTAGTGGCTACCGATCTATACATATACATATATATATATATATACATATATGTATTTATATATATATATATATGTATGTGTGTATGTATGTATGTATGTATCTATCTATCTATCTATCTATCTATCTAACTATATATCTATCTATCTATCTATATATATATATATATATATATATATATATATATATATATATACATGTATAAACAGGTGTTGTTCAAACGATGAATAGCCTTCGCGTAAACCATTGGTTCGTTTTGTTCTCTTACTTTATTATCATCTTATAATCATCTCATAATAATCAACTTTATGACTCGTATTACTACCTCAGTCAATCTATATGTATATATTTGTCACTGCCTGTCATAAATAACCTTTTTCTATTTGAAAAATACATTTTCGTTGATTTTTCATATTTTAGCCTTACATTTCCAGGGGTATTTTATATTTTCTGTTCGGAACATATTTCTACTATATATATATATATATATATATATATATATATAGTGAATCCAAACAAGAAAACACAAAAAACACAGCAACGCGAGGACGTGGAACAAATAAAGTATTATTGGACGCTCAGGAAAGAAGGGAAGAAGAAGGGATTAACGTTTCGAGCGGAGCTCTTCGTCGGAAACAAAGGAGAAGGAAAGATCCCGAGAAGGGAAGACAGAGGAAAAAAATTGATGGCGGTGCTCACGAGGTCACATGTATATATATATATATATATATATATATATATATATATATACATACATATATATGTATATATATATATCTATATACATATGTGTATATATGTGTGAGTGCGTGTGCATGTGTGTGTGTATGTGGTAAATATTTATTTAAATTCCTAGGACGCTTAATTCTTTTATCAGTTAATTTGGTTGTCAGTCAGCTGGTGTGTAGATTTTATCACATGAGACATGGCGTATATGGGGTTTTTAAGATTTCACAAAACAATCTGTCTATAAGGTTTAATTTGCTTCAAATTTAACTGCATGCTTTCTGCCAGACCAAGGAGCAACTAAAAGCTCCCGTTTTGTTACCAAGAATTTGAATCCTTTCATGCACTTCTAATCTTTGTTGCTTGTGTTCATAATGCATATCAATAGATTTTTTATTTATTGATGTGTATTTCTTCGAATTTATATTCTCACGTTTTCTTTTCTTCTTACAATCATTGCGCTGTTTCTATTACGTTGTCAAACTGAGAGGGGGATATATTTGGAGATGACAGATACGTTGGATGAGGCTGAATAAAAATAGAAATTAAAAGAAGAAAACGTTTCATATAAGGCGTTATATATTTAAACTATGGATACCGGGTAGGATCATACGATTGTGGGACTATCCTAATCTCCATACACACCATCTTCAGCAAGAGAACAACGCCTTTGTCTACATACAAAACGGCTTTCAACGTGTCTTCTAAGTACTAAAACGAGGAGCTGTAAGACAGTTATCTTTTAAAGTAAATGACATATTCACTAGAGAAAACACTGTTTCTGAATCACTGTCGTAAAGGATTTTGAAGAAACCTCACATACATTCAGACTTTCATTTGAAAACCAAAATAGAATAGCTGAAACTGTAAGAGATATCCAGGACCATAGATAATCGCAATACAAGTATTCTACAGCAAGATCAACATCAAGAGGAGACATGGAAACACAGCAGAATATAGGCCTTCACGATAATAGTAAAATTATTCGTATGAGATATAACGTTCCGTGGCGACGTGTAGTTTGGCAAAGCTTCAGCGTATAAGCACGGGCTAATGAAAAGGGATTTAATGCCTTCTTCAAAAAAAAAAAAAAAATCATTGTCATTAGAATCTAGAATAAAAATAATAAATAAAGCGATGATATACCAATCACCTTTGTAAATCAAAGATGTAACAGTACGCACAAATATTAACACAAGATATTTGTTTTACATACACTGCTTACTGAAATATTACACGTGATTCTGAAGCTCGCAAACGAAATATTATTTGCATACATCTTCAAATTCACATCAATATACAACACTTCTTGCTGATGAATTTCGGAGCAAAGAACAATTCAATCACATAGCCTTGTCCGGCCTGAGGATATAGAAGACAACTAGCCTAGGTGCCACGCAGTGGGACTGATCCCGGGAACATGTTTCTGGGAAGCAATCCCCTTATCACACGGACAGCCTTATATATATATATATTATATATATATATATATATATATATATATATATATATATATATATATATATAATATATATATATATATATATATAATATATATACATACATATGTATATATATGTATATATAAGCATATATTTATGTAAATATATATATATATATATGCTTATATATATACATACATATGTATATATAAGTATATATATGTAACCATATATATATATATATATATATATATATATATATATATATATATATATATATATACATATATAATAGACATACATACATGGAATATATGTATGTATACATGCACACATGCATACACACACGCACACACATGCATACACACACAGGCGCACACATATATATGGAAATAAAATTAATGTTTTTTCCATTTGAAAATTAATAGGATAGACAATATCAAAAGTATTTCTATATGATTCTCTCATATTGTTCAATAGTTTGGTAAACTTTAATTCTCCATAATCCATTAAGTGATTGTATCGGAAAAGTTACACTAAAATCTGTAGCATTTTACTACAAGTGTTTTCTTTAATTGCATCTAATAATGGAAATTTAATTTATTTATCTGCAATTTTTGCAAATCTCGTTTTTTGTTAAGTGCAAACCTGATTGCAAGATGGCAGATATTACAATGCAATTACTTCAACAGTGAAAGCACTATATACATCAATGTATGAAGAACTGTCGCAAATAGTTAAACACAGAAAATTAAATATAGAATGTCTGTTCTTAGTTATTTATTTTTCAGTGTGGATTTTATTGAATAGTGATTAAATAGTTTCTGCTGGTCAACTACATATATGTATATATACATATATATTTACAAACACACACACACATTTATAATTTCTCTTTTGTTCATGTATCAACATTTGTATATGTGAGGTTTCTTCTTGAATCTGAGGTATAGAATACAAATGGTATGAATTGCTTCCATACAAAAACTATTCGACTTAATTTTTCTTGGATTACAATTCAGTACACCAAAACATTTCTTACATGCGAATTTTACTGTTTTATATGATTTTGAAATTTTTTTTTTGTTTCTATTTTCCTGTAGTATGTACAATATTTTATCACGTCCATCATATTTTCTTCCGGCAGTTAGGATTGTGGTAGCAGATCGTTTTTTTACATCAACAACCGCTGCCCAAAGTAATGTAAATTACCGAGATACTTAATAATTTTTTTTCATATTATCTCCAGGAATGAAATGCTTAGTGACAGCGGCTATGTGTTTATGTCGACCCTAGAGTTCAACTTGTAGTTATCTTGTCGAATCTGAAGAGATGGAAAACAAAGTAGACTTCGGCAGAATTTGAACCCAGATCATTAAAACGGATTTTGTTCCGTGTGCAAACGATTTTGCCAGTTTGCCGCCTCACTTAATATATCTCTCTCTATATAAACGGCAGTTTGTCTGTGCGTTTTCTGTGTGTCTGTTTTCTCGTACCCCCACTCTGACCACGGCTTTCAACCGATTCTGATGAAACTTGACACACACATAGCCCAATGTCATAGTTCAAAACTAACGCAGCGAAAATTTTGAAAAGTTCCTCCAGTTCTGAAAAAAATCGATAAATTCGACATGGGGTCGAGAATCAGAAACCCAAACCACAGACCGTCTAGGGGACGCAACTCCACCTTTTTAACTCTCAAAAAAATTTACCATCATTTTTTTCCCATTTTTTTGCTATTTTTTGGCTATAACTCTCTAAAAATGCTTTACAGTTATTTCCCTTACAAACCTGAGCAACGCCGAGCGATACTGCTAGTATTATGATAATCAAGAAGCCCCTTATATAGCGAATATTTTTTGCATCGCAAAGATTAATACATTCCTAAGTCTACCTTACTTCTTAATTATACACGCTGGCGGAGATAATTACTGCACGCTGCGTCAAATTTTATATTATTCGTATGTTAAATTTCATATGTAATTTATATATATGAAATATATAATTCCAATGTTAACATTCAAACATATATCGTTATATAATTCACGAGATCATCAAAGTCTAGAAATTAGAGATTACAAATTAGGGTTTACAAAAGATTATACGTATATGTTAGTTTTATTTGTTTCTTATTTAGGAGGGAAGTGCTGAGTTCAGGATCAGAGGCATGGAAACTAATGACATGGAGACAAATGTGCCCTTAATTCTGTGATCTATCTTGGCGATTATAGTAGAGATGGTTCCTCCAAAAGTTATTTAGGGCCAGGTTACGTCCTTTCACCGATTGCAGATTACGTACGACGCACGAGTTTTCTTCTAAGAACGCAAACAGCCGGAGCATATATAGCAAGGCATTGCGTTCCTTCCAGTAAACATTCCAGCAATTATCTTTATTTATGAATATGGACAAACGATCCAGTCGATCGTGTCTGCATTCGAACACAGAGTGCAACGTTCTGGATCATATACCATAAAATATATTTTTCTAAATGCACAGGGTGAACCAAAATCATCCGACATATTTGGAGGCTTAATAAAAGCACAAAAGAAGAAAGAATGAAAAGAAAATTTTTTATTTTCTGAATGTACATATAATGTAATTTTATTTCATTAGGTTTTAAAATTTAAATCAGCTAAATGCTTCCTATCATTGTCAACACACTCTTGGAGACGTTCATGAAAGTTATCGTTAACTCTATGGATCATTTCTTCTGGAATGGTTGCTATTTCTACACAAATTTCACGTTTTAATTCATCAATAGATCGAGGGCGATGACTTAGTACTTTTGATTTTAAATATCCGCACAAGAAGAAATCACATTTCACCATTCCAGAAGAAATGATCCATAGATTTATCGATAACTTTCATAAACGTCTCCAACAGTGTGTTGACAAGGATGGGAAGCATTTAGCCGATTTAATTTTTAAAACTTAATGAAAGAAAATGGCATTATACGTACATTCAGAAAATAAAATTTTTCTTTTCATTATTTCGCATTTTGTGCTTTTATTAAGCCTCCAAATGTGTCATATCATTTTAGTTCACCCTGTATATTAGGTTAGGAAATATGTTTGGTGAGAAAGTGCGTGAAAATATAATATAGACATCAGGAAAGTAAATAGTTACACATATCTGCAGATACTACTCGTTAGTACGATGTCCAAATATGTTGAACCATTAGAAATCGTACAAGGTATGTCTAATAAATTCTAGATACAGTCTTTAAGTTATTCAAATCAGGTTATTTTTGTTCCTAGAAATATTTATATAAAAAAAAAATAAATGTGTCTATTTACATCTGAGACTCAGGTGTATATAACAAGGTGTATACCTCATTATTTGTGAATATTGATATTGTCGTGTAATCTCCACCAGATCAATTTTTAACTTCTGCTTCACATATATTTGCCAATATAACGTGTAATGCATCTTTGTTTCCTTCTCTTGTTTTGTTCCTCGCAGCCTTATTTGACTTCGTGGTATTTCCCGTTGTTTAGTAGATGCCTTATGTGATTTACATTACTTGTTTTTGGCTAAGGTGTGATAGGGTGTTATATGTGTTCAGTATTTATAGTTCTCGATGGTTATCTTCGGATGTAACATGTGCTGTGTTAATGTTTTCGTTGTGATGTGTTGCAAGGCAAATTTGTAGAATATGAATTACTTGCATCGTTGATGTGATAGCACGTGACAATTATGCCAGAACGTATTATTTTATTGGGTGTTGATTGAGTCGATACGCTGGCTGTGTGGGATGAGTTATATTTTTGGTTAGTGATAATAGAATATGTGTTGCTTTACTAGATGATAATTTATAACGGTTTTGTCATGTGTGCTGTGGAGATCAATATATTTTCCACATTATTCTCTTCACTTGAAATGTTTCGCGTAGGATATAGTGAATTGAACTGTGGGTAAGGTTATGACACCTAGTATGTTTTCTTATGTTCAAACTCTTTTCGGCTTATTAATATTTATTGTATCTATTTTCACGATAAATCTTGATGCTTTGCTTCATGTATGTACCCCATGTTATGCATAATTTCAATTTCACTACTAATGTAGTTTAACGATTTACGGTTGGTGTTTGGGCCAGAAGGTATCAAACTCTCTATCATATTCCAAGCGTTTGCCTCTGGTTCCCGACGTTCTTGGGTTTCTTAACCGTAGGAGCAAGCACGAGCAAAGTAACTGTCGCTATGATATTGTCCTACGACTTGCTACACAGTATGAAAATGTCAGCACATTCCTAGGCGTGTGTAGCATCCAATTGAATGTGTTGTGTAGGTAACTATATTTTTAAATATATTCATATTTTGCAATGACGCTGCAGGTATTTTTTTCAATTGCATTATAACAAAATTTCATTGATTGCATAGTTTGAAATGAACTTTAGGTCAGTTTAGTAAAATACGAAAACGACTTGATCAATACCAAAAGCAGCAATATCGCCATAAAGAGAAACTGCGGCAACAAAAATCTCAAAAACAAAACAAAAAAAAGCCATCAATTTGGCTGTTTCTTAGAAACGAAAGTAAGTTACTGGAGTTATTATAAGTAGGAGTGGAACACTTTTCTGTATGCTGATGAATGAATGTATATATCACGAGGTGTCGTAGGTAAAAGTATGGACAAAATTGACATATTCTTTATATTTATCTAGAAGCGAAAGCAAATTTAATTGCCTTCAAATAGGTATTTTAATGAATCTCTCCATTATGCATAGGTTGTTTTCCTCTGCATAAAGAGAAAGGTGGCGAGCTGGCAGAAGCGTTAGCACGCCGGGCGAAATGTTTCGTTTGCTGATACGTTCTGAGTTCAAATTCCGCCGAGGACGACTTTGCCTTTCATCCTTTCGGGGTCGATAAATTAAGTACCAGTTACGCACTGAGTTCAATATAATCGACTTAATCCCTTTGTCTGTCTTTGTTTGTCCCCTCTATGTTTAGCCCCTTGTGGGCAATAAAGAAATATATAAAATGAAAGAGAAAGGAAGACAAAGGAAATGAGAGAGAATTAGGAGAGAGTGAGTGATAGGTGGCAGGTGAGTGCTGTGTACAACAATATTATCAGTTACTAATAGTGGAAGTAGTAGTAAAGAAAATTATGTCTAGAAAATGCACCGTGAATGGTTGAATAATTCGTCTTGTTTTCAGTAGTGTTAGTTGAAGACCTGAACATCGCGGAAATATATCCCGGGAGAATCAGCTTGAAATCGTGTAAGAATGAGATGCTAATAGAATGGTTTGAATGATTTTTTTCCCAGGGTTCCTCGATTCCGGAAAACCTGAGACAATAATTTCAAATCTAACCATTACTCAAATATTGAATACACGGCATCTATTACCTGTAGCTAATTTTTCTGTTGCGCCTGATTGATAGATAGCGTGCTACGCAAAGATATGTGTCACACTGTCAAACATACTATGACTCATGTAAGAATAAATCGATCTCAATTCTTCGGACACATAAGTACAGATTCCTCACCTACTCCACACTTCTAAAGAAAAGTTTTAATTTTATTTTTATTTTTTAGTTGGAAACATAACTCACCATACACAAACAACATTCTTCTTATACTTACCAAGTATATTATCCCTTTATCTCATATTGCGAAAGCGACATTTTCGGTAGATAATTTATCTTGTCTAAAAGATCTATGATAACTAGCTGCACTATGGCAGTCGCTATTTTTGATAACTCTCTTCCACGAATTCACAGAACAATTTTGAGTTCATGAGCTGGTGGACATGTCAAAAAGCAATTTTTGTATGTATTTTTACTCTTGTTATTACAGTGAAATATTATTTTAGCTGATGTTTACGATTCCGTTTTTCAGTTTCTTATCAAATTTATTGTTATTATGGTACCTTTTTTATTTTTATTATCAGCTACATTTATCATATTCTAATTGTTTGTTATTGTTATTACTGTCGTTGAAAAAGACCCTCCACATAATCGAAGGCATTCCAGTCATGATTATCCAGATCATTTTTGATTTTTGGCCAGACATCATGTACTCTAGATTACATTACTTGATATATCATTCTACTGAAAAATGACAGCGTCACTAAGGTTTGCACACGCCAGCAAATATATTATTTCATATTTATATATAAGAAGGGAATTTATCAGTACGCTAGGAACGAGAGATTCGGCATGACTAGCCGATAGAGCGTTACCTCAGAGAAATACGTGTCGGTGCGGTCTCACATACATTGTCAATAAGGTATGTTTCTTTCCCGAAACAATTACCGCAGAGAAGGTATTTCTACACCTCAGTGAACACGAACGTGTTAAATAAAAATATACACAGCCTTGTCGTAATTATCGCTGGTTAGCGGAGTTTTATTAATTGAAACCATAACGTATCATTTGGGTGAATTTATTTGATATTGCCAGCAGAAATTTTAAGCTCGGTTTCAGCCTTTTTTGTTTGGTGCTAGCTTCCTTGTTTGCAGTGGTGTTCCTTCTATTGAAGACGAAAGCTCTCTGCCTTCCTTACTGATGCCACGGCTACTATAATTCTTGCTATTCACCATGCAAAACCCATTACTCTTCATATAAGTGCTAACTGCCTCGAATATGTTTCAGTATTGGACTAACCCTAAACTTAATATCTGTGTAATTGTTATAGTCACCCGACTCACAATTGCACTATCCCTACCCTCCATATTAAATTTATTTCCACCGTGAACAATATTATTCACCGTAGTGCTCCTGCTGAACCTACATTTTTTTTAGAAAATTTATAAATGTCAAAGTCTTTGTAATACAAATATTGACAAATCACACATCCCCAGCTACGTTAAATACTATTAAGTGGTTCCGAAAATAATGGCCGATTTCAGAAACATAAATTTATTCTGGAAACATTAACAATAGAAATGTTTTGATTAGTCAAAGTTTGAGCCGTGAACATCTATGAATTTCTGCCATCAATCAACGAGATTATTTATGCCTCGTTGATAAAAACTTATTGGCTTTGATGCTAAGAAATCTTTGCAAGCTGATTCCACCTCTGGTTTGGACCGGAAAGTTTTATAACTTAAACACGTGTTGAAATGTCAATGGGTGAAAGATCAGGAGAATATGGAGGATGTGGTAAAGTCTCGTATCCCAAATCTGTGAGTTTCTGCAGCGTCATTCTTGCAACTTGTGGCTTTGCATTCTCGTGGGCCACGCAGATTCACCAATGCAGGTCCCACTTTTTGCAAGTGAACATGCATTTCATGCTCTGATTAGGTTCCAGAAAGCAGTAACGGACAACACCAATTGCAGATCATCAGACAGTCACCATAATCTTTTGCTGATGCAACTTTGGCTTTGGGAGACATATCACAATCAAGCCATTGATCTGATTGTTTACGGTTAACATAAAGGATCCACTTTTCGTCACAGGTGACTATTCCGTCAAGAAAATTATCATTGGTGTTTTGCAGAAAGAGCATTGAGCACACTTCAAGATGCCGAAATTTCATCGACCTCATGTAGTACCCACTTATCGAGATTTTTCACCTTACCAATCTTCTGCAGATTGCGTGAGACCGTTGCAATACCAACACCAAGTGCCAGACACATTTCTCTGATACTTTGATGTGAGTTGTGTTTAAAATTTGCTTTCAATTGTTCATTGACAAAACTGCAATGACCGTCCTCTACATTCTTCATCTTCAAGGCTCCCATCACGATTACGGAATTTCTGAAGCCACCTTCATACACTGCGATCACTTTTAGACCCGTCTGCCTATGCTCTCTTGATAACGGCAGGCGTTTGGAAGGCATTGTGGCAAAGCTTGAACTCATACAAGAAAAGTAAGCGATGGTCCTTTTATCTCATGCTCATAATTAAGGACGCCTATGCTTCAAGAATGTTTTCTGTCTGAAATAAGTAGAAAATTATGAAAATGAATACACCGATTATTAAGTATGAAAAATTCACCTAACATATAATTAAAATACTAAGAGAAAATCGCGTATTAAAACACAATACTTAGAGCGGCCATTATTTTCGGAACAACCTAATAGTATTTCAAAAAATGATTCGATTAAGACAATCATTGTCTTGTTGATTCTCGTCTACCACCCCATTTTGCTCGCACCCATCTAGCTGCTTTCATAGTCGCAAAGTATATAGAAATATACCTAAGCCCAGAAAGTCATCTTTACTAGATTCTTTCATCTTGGAATCAAGCGACAGTAAAACAGCACTATTTATCGCAGAATATAAGGCTGCGAGCTAATACAACCGTTAGCACGCCGGGCTAAATTACTTAGTGACATTTCGTCTGGTTTTTCATTATAAATTCAATTCTACCGAGGTTAACTTTGCCTTTTATCCTATTGAGATCGATAAAATAAGTGTCATTGGAACACAGCAACAGATTTAATTGACATAATCCTTTCCACCGACATAGCAGGTCTTGTGCTAAAAAATTGAAACCGTGATTCATTAAAGAACATAAAAATTATTTTCATAAGCGACAATTCACATAGAACATCCTATGTGTAGTAATATGATGCTACTCTGAAATAGCTAGTCCCCCATACGTAATCGTAGTATGCTCGATTTCGGTGTAACTTTGTGAAACTTGTCCATACACCTCAGTTTACATTGTGCAATACGCCGATGTAAAACTTTGTATCATCATATACCAGCGTAAACGTTTCTTGTATCTGTATATTCTCAAAATACGATGATATAATACCATACTCTGTATGCGTCAGTGTAGTTCTATATATGTGAATATACGTATTAAAACTTTTCACGGGCGTTTTACTATTTATTACCAGTGTGATTTACATTACGTGTGTTTATAGCTAATTAATCATTACAATCAAAACCCCCTTGCGAGAAGAGAAACTTTTAGTCAAGTGATAAGTATAAATAGATTCAAGTGTAAAATTATATTAGTAATATTATTACATTTTGTATTAAGTCTGTAAGCTTACAAAATGCTATATAATCCATAACTATGTTTCTTCTAAACAGCACTCGGACAATGATATTATACTGAACATATACAGAACGTTTGCATTTAATCCTATTAAAATATTTGCCATCTTATTGGTCTCTTACCGCTGTATCATGGTAGTAAACCTTTGACAGAAAACAGAAAGTAGTAAAATATCGCCACAAATACACACGAACAACTTGTGCTAGCACACTGTTCGTGTAGATAGCTACGCGTGTCTATATGTCCTTGCATATGTACAACCTCTGTGTAGGGGTGTACGTGTGTGCAGGTGCGTCATATCAGTCTTGTTGCTACAATGTTAAGCTGAAACACAATGACGTATTTCAACAAAATTAAATAAACATAATTAACATAAATTGCCTTTCGTTCGCTTAATGCACATTCTTAAACCATTTGAGAAATCATGTTGACGAGTGAAGGACAGCCAGTATTGTGAAGATATTCTCTTCAAAATAATAGTCACGACTTCATACCATCACCTCCGATGCACAGAACTAACTTCTTACTGAAAGCTATAATTAGATTTCCTCAAATGAATAGGAGACTTTGTCTTTCTAACAGGCAATATTATAATTCCTCCAGACACATGAAAGAAATGAGTAAACAGAAGATAATCGCTAATATAACCATAAACACTGCCAGCACCAGAGACATTTTACCAGCAACGAAATATAGTCAATAGCTAGAGGAAATATTGAACCAACCCAGCAAATAATAAAACTTAAAAGGAGATAATGTTTTCATAAGATGACAAGGTCAATTCCATTGAAAAGCACTTCCATCGACGCATTGGAATTCCTAAGAACTCGCACCTGAGCTGAATTCACCAAAAGAATTTACCATCTTATCCAAGTCAAAGATCAGAATTACTATCCCATTGGGTGTTTTGGATTTTGCGCCGATATATATATTTCCGCATAATTATACGGGTTTATTTTTATTATTTTACTATTAATAAAATGCACCTAATAACAGCTTACAAATACGGAAAGGGGAATTGCTGTAAATATAAAATTTATGAACACTAATTATAAAATTCGCAGCAGGACTATAGAGAACCATTTCATAATAGTAGTGCGGCATCCTGAACTAAAACGATTTTAAACGTTCAATTATTCTACGCCAAATTTAGATACGCTCACTCGCTCTCTTTCTCTCACTCTCTCTCTCTTACTCTCTCTCCCTCATACACACACATATATCGAGGCGTTGACCCTATAAAAATAAAAAGTGACATCATAGGAATGAAATGTTTTAAGAAATGATATTTTAAAAACCATCAGAGGAGACAAACAGTCCCAAGACGTACGACTTGCTGGCTATCCATCAGAAGGTAATTGAGAGGCAAACATATGTTTAGTGACAAAGAAGAGTAGTCAAATTTTAAAAGGAAAATAAAAAGTGAGGGAAGACAAAAGGAGAAACTGAAGTGTTTGAAACTAGCAGCGGAATTCTGTTCTATAGGAGACATTAAGAAGTGCCGAACGAATGGTTGTGTAGTTGCATATATCTAAGTGTACATCTTGAAGGAAACTAGAAGGTGTAGTGGTATGTGTAACACTGAGGTGCATGTGCAAAAATGTGCACAAATCTGTAAGACTAATGATATTGATTAATTGGGTTGTATGGTGTTAATTGGGATGTACGGGGGACTGTTAAAAGCATGTCTCCTGATGGCTAAAGTATGTGGTAGATTGTGGAGAAAATCTATATAGGAAACATATAATAGGTGAAACGTGGTAGGGAAAGTATTGCTGATGTATATATGTATATATATATATATATATATATATATATATATTATATATATATATATGTGTGTGTGTGTGTTGTGTGTGTGTGTGTGGTGTGTGTGTGTGTGTGCGTGTGTGTGTGTGCGTGTGTGTGCGTATGCACCTATAATTAAGTAT
>NC_042998.1:201130390-201140390 GCF_006345805.1 Octopus sinensis | reverse complement strand
GTTAGTAGTGTTCTGTATTATATTGTGTTCACGTTAAGTTGTGGCTGATATTTATTGATGAACGTTGCTTCTTTATTCCTGCTTTGCTGTACTGAGGTGTTTTGTGAAAATTGATAGAAGGGGAAAATTTTGAAATTAGGATTAAGGTTCGTAGCACACCTATATATGTGTTCACTGACCTGTATCTGTTTGTATTGTGGTTGGCGGATTTACTCTTTGTGGAGAGTGGGTCTTCGACGGAGTGATATTGCTGTTTGGCCAATATATTTAATACACATAGATACGTATATGCACGCACACAAACACACACACATAGAGAGAGAAAGAGACTAGGGTTGGAAATGTAATGAAAATGACTTGTTAAGTGGAAGTTTTATTGTTTTAAAACTGAGTTTATCTACTTTTGCTCTCAATCGTAGATTTAATAGGCCCAGAAATTGTCTCGTACTGGTTGTGACCTGTTGTTAGGTTGTTATTGGATGCCACCTTTTAAGTAAAATCTATTTTACGCCTTCCAACAAGGAATGCGTAACAAATTGCTCATCATCAGTTAGTACTTTAATATGCACTATAAATGTTCAGTTTGTGTGGATCACTGATTTACTTCTCTTGTGTTCCCTTTGCAACCATTTAGAATAGTATTAATCGTGTAAATCGGTGTGTTATCATCCCTAAAGTGTGTACTATCATTAAGGAATAATATATGCATCAAAGGATTGACACGGTCAGCCAAATTACTGACATAATCCTTGCTATTAACAATGCTATTCAAAACAAATAAGGAGCAGAGAGTTTTCCGTATTATGGCTACCCAAATCTTCACTGTACAACCTCCATGCTTTCCGTTAGCAACACACCGTCAGTATCAAAATCTTTCTCCAGACATAAACACGTTTCAATGTGGGACAAAAGAGAGAATGATGACATTTCAGAGAATATTGACTTTGCGGCATTGAGACATTTTTGTGTTGTTCATCATTCATGACAGACAATAGATTTATCTTTATCTGATTTAGGAGTCTCGCAACGTACTGATTTCTTTGAGACGTTGTACGCAAAATGATGGTCTAACTCTGTGATCACTTAGGCTGTCAAGGACGCAATGCTTTTACCGATCTGCTGCCCCACTCTGCTCAGAATTATTCTTACCAGAGGTGGTCATAACTATGATTTTCGAATTCCAGATTGATTTTAGAGATCATCTCTTAAAGAATTTAAAGAATTCCGCAGTTTTAGTTCTTACTCTCCAGCTATTCACACTCAACGGTTTGTCCTTGTGCGACTCAGTGAAATCACTGCAAGGCTTTCCGTAGCCAATTGTCTTCTATTCATTGGATATACTTTAGCCAACTGTTCTTTTTTTGCACCAACATTTCTTGCATGACAGCAAAATATATTTTCTGTCGAATGAGTGTGTTTCTGTGTCTTATGATGTGATGGCCAACATTTATCTTGAATACCTCAACACAAATGCGCGAGCATTTTACATTATTTATATTGTTTACATTTGACGGATATTTGTCCTTATGTTGTTTGTTGTTAACACAATGTTTCGGGTGATATGCCTTCCAGCGTTCATCAGGTATCTTGGGAAAATTTCGAACATGGGCTCTCATTCGTAATGTATTTTTCGATTTTGTTGTTGTTGAATCTTGGGGTTAAGAGCGTGGGCTACTAACCCAAATGTTCCGGGTTCGATTCGAGGCCGTAACCTGAATAATAATAATAATAATAATAATAATATAATAATAATAATAATAATAATAATAATAATAATAATAATGATAATAATAATAATAACAACAACAACAACAACAACAATGATAATAATAACAATAATAATAATAATAATAATAATAATAATAATATTAATAATAATAATAATAATAATAATAATTAATAATAATAATAATAATAATAATATAATAATATTAATAATAATAATAATAATAATAATATAATAATAATATAATAATATAATAATAATAATAATCTCACTCCTCTGGAACTTCACCATTCAAACTGACAGAAAGATAGATGCAAATAGGCCAGACATCATATTGAAAGACTTAAAACAAAGAACATGCCTCCTCATTGATATGACTGTCCCAATCGATATAAACGTATCTGTCAAGACCTACCAAAAACTGAGCAAATATAAAGATCTTGAAATAGAAATCAGCAAAATGTGGAAGCTGAAGACTAAAACAATACCTGTTGTCATAGGTGCCCTGGGAATGATAGCAAAAGGGAGGGGCTGATAGCTACCTAACTCAGATACCAGGAAACCCAAAAATGGCAGAAGTTCAAAAGATAGTGCTCATGGGAACTGCTCATATCCTACGCAAAATACTCTCTATGTAATCTCAAGGCTTAAAACAAACATAATTTTCGGTTTAAAAAAAAGAAAAAAAACCTTTTTTAGACATTCATTAGTACAACACCCCCACCCCCCAAATATATGGCACACTAGGCATAACAACAACATGAACTTCCAACCCTGTTGTCTCTTGAGGTCTCTGGGTGAGACTTGGAGCCAACTTGTACAAATATAAAGCAAAAGTCAAACATAGAATAATAATAATAATAATAATAATAATAATAATAATAATAATAATAATAAGAAGAAGAAGAAGAAGAAGAAGAAGAAGAAGAACAACAACAACAACAACAACAACAACAATAACAACATCGAAAAAACCTTGGGACTCAGGTTAGAAATTTCCCTAAGACACTTGATAAAGGCTGGAGAGCACATCAGCCGAAACGTTGTGGTAAAAACAAGCAAGATCAGGACAAATATTGTCAAACGTAAATAATGTAAATTCTCTACATAATTCCTTATCTCTTAAATATAGAACTGCATGCACATTTTAGTTTAATATGGTTGCTGTATATTATATATGGGTCCAGTTGTATAATAGAGTAGGTAATATTTTATTCACATACACATTTATATTGCATTCAGTGTCACACGTAAGTTTTTATGCAGTCGGTATATCAACATTTCAAACAGTGAGCTGCCACACGCATCCTACTTTCTCGTTATTTCGTGTTTCATCAGATATCTTAAACTTGGCTTGTTTACTGTTCTTAATTTTCCATTGAGACTATTGTCATCACTGTTTCTACTTACCAGATAGGGTCAGGCCTTTATCTCGACCGGATCCTGGTAAAAAATAAGCATGTGGTAACTTTGTGTCACTAGTATTTGTTAAGTATTTTGCACATAAATAATTATATTGTGCATATCACTTCTCAAGACAACCAACAAAATCGCCCTACTCATTCTGCATCCCCTCCACAATGTGAAAGCACAATCGTAAGCGAACAATTATTTCACTGCAACTTAAATATTGTCTTTGTCTGAGAGCTTTGTGTGATATCTTAATGAGTGTACGTATGTCGGTAGACACCATCTCCATAGCTAAGAAATTAAGAGCGAATAATGCCGGCTGTAGTACTCCAACCGCTTCACCTTAAGGCTAATATCTGCTTCTAGGGATAATATTCTAGTAGCGGAGGTATTCGGACACCGAATCCTTCTACGTAACTATCAGAGGTATACATGCTTATAAGTATATATATATGATATTTGCTTCATTTTTAATCGTTTGAAATCTTCTTGTGAGCAAGAGAATGGCTTCAAACAAATGAAATAGGCAATGTCGACGGAATGTCTAAAAACTAAAGAGATTGATGTGTCTATGTACATATGTATATACATTATCAGGTATTTACATATGCATGCGTGCTTACGTATATACTTATGCTTATTCGCACATAGGCCTGTTCGTATCTACCTAAGACGGTGCCTGCATTGCATATAAGTATGTGTATATATGACAGTACAGGGAAAATATTGGCAACGTGTTGCTGAAATATGCTAAATGCGGAAAGGTTTGTATACAAAAATGTTAATAATTCATTGGTTCTTTCTATCATCTTCAATGTTTCTAAGATTTATTCGCCGTTAATGCATCCATTGTTGGATGCATAATCAGACTATCTCATATATGTAAATTGCGATGTGGTTCATCTTATATATTGTAATTCTCTGGCAATTTCGAAAGATATTAACATCCACCGAGCACCAAAATTTCTACGTCGGTGAATATGTTACCTTTATGGCTCTCTGTATTATGGTCAGACAAATGTATATATGCTTACGTATATGGAAATTTACAAATATATGTAAATATATCAGGGTAATCATATACAAACGTCGTGTCACACACTCACTCACGCACATGTATAATGCATTTATATATATATATATATATATTTATATATATATATATATATGTATATATATATGTATATATATATATATATGTATATATATATATATATATATATACACATATATATATTTATATATATATACATTCATGTATATATATATACACATACCTAGATATATGTTTGTATGTATATATATATGTACATAGATACATACACATACACACAGACATATGTTTATAGGAGAGTATTGTAGTTCGCTTGAAGCATTGCGTATTGTTTGTAAAGAATAAAATATTTTGAATGACACAGCAATGCACTATAATACAAACAATGGACAATAAGAACTGTCGTAATTTAATCATCCAGTCTGATATGATATTTCGGAATAAAATTCCTTCTTCAGATATCCCTAGGCA
Source organism: Octopus sinensis (assembly GCF_006345805.1). Lineage (NCBI taxonomy): Eukaryota > Metazoa > Mollusca > Cephalopoda > Octopoda > Octopodidae > Octopus > Octopus sinensis. The sequence goes on along the minus strand of NC_042998.1, from coordinate 201,135,729 downwards.
TGTTTTTTAGTTTTTTCGGAAGCGTCTCAGCAGTGGTCTCACGAAGCTCGTTCCGAAATTCCTGAAAAGAAGTGCGTAAGGTCGTCCATGTCGCAACCTCCTCTCTGCTGGCACATCCTTAGCGCTGCTTCTAAGTTATGTGTAATACATGCAGCTTCCCTTCTTTTTACCTTCCCCTTTTTTCCGTTTGTTTTTTGTTATAAATAATATATGAGAATTACGGAGATGTACTTGCCGAGCAAGTGACCTGATCTGAGATCGTGTGCTGGAACGAAAACAATTGCAGCGTGGAATGTGTTTATAAGCCATTTAAGAAATACACAAAAACCGTTCGATTCACTTCAACAAATTTAATTTGTCAAAATATTTTCGTCGCTTTGAGACCGCGACCTGTTCGCTGACAAACGTTCGTGCTGCATCTGAGAGAGTTATCAAAAATGAACCTACACGCAACCAGATGTAGCTAAATAATATATTGATTACCAATCTCCAGCCCGTGGCTACTTTGGGGCCCTAGTCTGTGTATGAGAATAGCTACCTTAATTATTAATTTATCCAAATTTATTTCATTAGCCTCAATTGTAACTGTTATGCTTTTGTCGGTGTTCCGGCTTCTAGATGTTTTCTGAAGGAGGAGGCTCTCCTGTTCAGATGTTCTTCGTTGCGGACATGTAACGGTCTTGTTGTGCTGCCCACATAGAACCTATTGCATTTGTTGCATTATATTCGATACACAACATTTACCTGTTGGTATAAATCTGTGTCACGGATGGGACAGTTTCTTAGTGTGAATTGATTTCTGTCCCTTTTTTGGTTCTTTGAGAGGTGCCTTCTCAGCGAATGACCCAGTGTGCTAGTTTTATGTCTAGCATTTCTCTTCCTATGGCTCTTCGGGTGTAGTTAGACAGGAGAGCTAGGAAGAATGGGAGATAATAAAGTATTGGTTATCCGAAAAAGAAGGTGCGCGTTCGTGTGTATGTGAGAGTGCTTAAGTTTGCGCCTGTGGATAGGGGATGGAGACCTTGATATGTGGATGTGTACGACTGTGTTTGCGTCTGTAATATGTGGGTGTGTGGATGACGGTGTGGGTGCTGTGAAGTGCTCAGTGCAAGTGGATGCGGGTTGGCGTGGTTGTGTGTGGTATGGCGGTGTTGGGATGTGATGGTGTTGGGGTATGATGGTGTTGGGGTGTGGTGATGCGAGGATGGGGTCTGGGAATGTGATGGTGGGTTGGGATTTGTAAGGGTGGAGTGTGGATGAAGGCGGTAACGATGAAGAGAGAAGGTGGATTGGAGTGAACAGAGAAAGTAGGTGTCAAGGCCAGAGATGAGATAAGTGGGTAGGGGTGAAGAGAGGAGAGAAATGGGTATGGGTGAAGAGAGGAGAGGGGAAGGGAGCCAGATGAAGTGGAGTGGGAGTTGAATGTCTAATGTCTCAGAAGTGCTCCGCGAACCGGAGAGACAATCGGCGTCCCGTTTCAGAGATGTACAGAGAAGCTCATAAAGATCAGGAGATGCAGTAAATGATGTTGTTTGATGTGCATGTAAAGGAGTCAGTGATATGATAGGGACGATGATTGGTGCCTGTGAGGATGGTGGTATTGGAGAGGTAGGGGCAAGTGCAGGAGGTGGGCGAGAGCAAGGGATATATAGATATACTTAAATTCAATTAGAAATTGAATTAACCACATGAAGGGATAGTTGCATCCTAGGAAGTACTGGTTCAATATATATTGGGAAATTCATTTCCTTAAAATAATAGGTATATATATATGTATATATATAAACATATAGCTGTTATTCATATAAAAGAAGAAAGGGATTGGGATGTTAATTGTATATTATTCAGAACCAATTACACACACACACACACACACACACACACACACACATACATATATATATATATATATATATATATATATATACTTATACTTTGATACTTTGATACTTCGATAGGTTTCGGCCATTATTGGCCCAGGCCATGTCTAACTTAATAGCACCACCTGGTGAAGTCTTTCAAGTCAGAATTTGGGCACTATGGCCCACTCAAGTAGAGAGTTATTGTTTACAGAGACATATCCGGGTGTAGGGGGTTTATCCGGGATTTCTTGAAGGAATCTGTCCAAAGACTTCTGGAACCCTATAGGGTCAGTTTCTGTTTTAATGTGTTTTGGTGTAATGTTAAAGAGAGCGGGGCCAATTGAGGTGAAATAATTGTGCCGTATTGTTGTTATGAGATGAGAGTGCGATTTTTGTTTTGGGCGGATGGCACGGGGCCCAAGCCTTGGATGTACCTTAAAGGTGATGCCAACATCATTTGGGCAATGCTGATGGAATATTTCCCACATCATGCAGATGATGTAGCGCTCACGACGACGTTGGAGAGAATAGAGTTTTAGCTTTTCTAGTCGACCCCAATAGTCGAGGCCTGTCATGCCATCTATCTTTTTTGTGATTGCCCTTTGAGGTGCTTCAACTTTTATGATACCTTGTATTGTGTGGGGAGACCACAGTGGACAACAGTATTCAAGGTGGGGTCGGGCAAAAGTGGAGAAGAGAAGGATAATGGTGCGGATATCTCTCGACTGGAAAGTTCTGAGAATCCAGGAACACATTCTGCGGGCCATGTCAACTTTGGTGTTTATATGAGTGGCCCAGCTTACGTTGTTGTCCACAATTACTCCCAAGTCTCTGATGTTGTTGGACGCCGCGAGAGTTTCACCTGAAGGAAGGGAGTATGGGAGTTTCAGGGCATCCTCTTTTCCAAAGTGGATTAGCTCAAATTTATCCTCGTTCAGCAGCATATTGTTTTTTTCTGCCCATTGGATAACAGCCAGTAGATCTGACTGAAGGCATGTCCGGTCACTCGCCTCATTTATGACCTTCTGTAGCTTGGAGTCATCTGCAAAGATTTTTATGTTGCTGTGCTTGATGATGTCATTAATGTAAATGATGAAAAGAAGTGGGCCTTGCGGAACGCCACTACTGACTTTGGCTGGGCTTGATTTTACCCCTTCAACTACAACATGTTGAGATCTGTCTGTCAGGAAACACTTAATCCATTTCAGTAACTTTCCAGAGACACCAATGTTGGATAGTTTTTTCAATAGGATCTTGTGATCGACCCTGTCGAAGGCCTTACTGAAATCAAGGTAGATGACATCGGTGTTGGAGCCCTCTCCCAAAGCTCTCAAAATGTCCTCAAAGTGATGCAGGAGCTGCGTTAGGCAGTCCCTTCCATTACGGAACCCATGTTGGTTGGAGATCAGCCGTCTGTTGCTTTCCAGAAATTGGGTTATTCGAGATATCACCACCCTCTCAAATACCTTGATGATATGAGAGGTGAGTGAGATCGGACGGTAATTCACTGCAAGGGACTTGTTTCCCTTTTTGAAAACTGGGACAACAGACTGCGACAGAAGGTTTTTTGGAATATAGCCAGCATCCAGTGAGTTTCTCCACAGATTAGCAAGGGGAGATGCAAGTTGGTGTCGACACACCTTCAGGACACAAGCAGGGAACCTATCGGGGCCTACTGCTGAATTGTGTTTTATTTCGTTTATCGCCGCTAAGACATCAGGGGTACTAAACGTTATGTCCGATATAGTGTGTTGGGGGTTGACATCACTGATACAGCCCAGATCGGCCATATCAGGATTGCTGAAAAAAGAGCAGTATTGTTTCTGCAGTATCTCGGCCATGGATTTGGCATTATCTTGGAGAGTGCCAGTTTCGTCAATTAGAGGGCCTACAGTGGAGACAGTGACCCTGCGTTTCCTCGCAAATGAAAAGAACACTTTGGGGTTGAGTTTGATTTTTTCAATGGCCCACTTCTCCTCAGCTGATCTTTGGTTATTGATGAGGGTCTTCATGCATTGTTGGAGGTTATATGTTTTGGATTCAAGCAGTGCGATAGCCGTCGAATGTGTGTGTTGCTGTTGGCAGTACTTTAGTTTGTTATTTTTTTGTTTGTTCTTTTTATTTTTCTGATAATGGTTTTTCTGTTTTGGGGGATTCTGCACTTTTTGTTCACAGGTCTTGGTGGGGAGTGTTTTGCACATATGTCTGTGACGGTGTCTACAAAATCTGCCAAGATGTTTTATGGTTGGTGGAGATGTGTGTATGTGTAAAGGACCAGTCAACATTTGATAGCTCGTTCCTGATTGCATCCCAGTTGGCTTATGGAGATCCATGTTGTCAAATGGTGGGCTGGAGGAAGGTCACTAGGATTAGCTTTCGGCTGGTGGAATTTCATGTTACAGAGAACCATGTCATGGTCTGAAAGAAGGTTTTTCCACTGTAACATTATGTATAGTGTTAGTGTGGTTACTAAACACTAGGTCCAAAATGTTCTGATGTCTTGTTGGTGCAAGGACAAGTTGGGACAAGAAAAACTCATTCGTAAAGTCGAAAAGTGACTCTGCTGCTTCTTTGTCAGCGGTTGAGGCGGGAGTGCTTGGTTTCAAACAGTTTGTAGTCCAGTCAACACAGGGTAGATTGAAGTCTCCCATCATGAGTATGTTGCTAGAATGGCACTGTTGAATAAAGCACTTAATGCTGTTGAGGCATTCTTTAAAGCACAGTATGGGTGTTTGGGGCGGCCTATAGAGCCCAATTACTGTCAGGTCATTGGCTTTGTTGTGCACGGTGACTGATTCACAGTAGCCGTTGGAGAATATACTATTTCCATCTGCCGTAAATGAATCATGCAGGAAAATGGCAGTTCCACCCTTCCTCCTGCCGATACGATCCGCGCGGATGGTTGTGAAATTCTTCACTCTCACTTCGGCTTCCAAGTGGGAGTGTCAAGGTGGGTCTCAGTGAGAATGAAGAAAGGGATGTGGTGTGAATGGTTACCAACCCAGTCTTCAATGAATTGGACCTTCCATTTTGTGCATTGATGGAAGGGCTGACACCTTGTGCATTGAGTAGGAATGTGGAGGTTAGTGTAGTGGCTGGTTTTGACTGTTGCAGGGGGCTTGGATTTTTGTGTGTGTTAGTGGCAGCAATGTGGGGAATTGGTGCACTGGGGTAATAGCATAGGATGGTGTTGAGTGATGGCTAGAATGTTTTTGTGTATCTCTTTTGCCATGTTCAACATGGCTAAAAAAGAATTTTCCTGCTTAGGGAGCAGTTTTTGGCTGGAGGTGTGGTTGCACTGTTGGATAGGGTTGTAGTTTCCACTTTTGTTTTGTTGTTGTTTTTGTGTCTTCCTGAAAAGACTGGACCAGCATTACTGCAGCATGGTGTGTTTTTCTATTTTTATTGTTATTCAGGTTTGTGTGTTGGCTTGAGGCCCCGTTTCTGTTTGTGCGTCGGGTCCCTGGAAGATGAGTG
>NC_042998.1:201080390-201125390 GCF_006345805.1 Octopus sinensis | reverse complement strand
AAATAAAACGAGGGATAAAATAAATAATATAAAATTTCGAAGAAAATTAAAGGAGATTTTGTAGATATTACAAGTCAAATTTGCATTCCTACACACCAACCGTTTTTGCAACACATAAGGGAAAAAGCTCCGTTTGTCAATGTTAGATCATCCTTAGTAATATTGAGCCAGAATACATTTCATTATTAGAAAAACGGAATTACAGGAAGCTTTGTATATTTGATTGGATTGTATGTGACAATAACAATGCTCAAAACAAACAATACATGGAGTTTGCAAATACATTTACAATCTTTACAAAAGTTAAGCTGGGATGTGTTCAAAAATAACGTAGCTTTTAAAACCCATATGTACCACTAAGCTGTAAACACCTCAAATATATATATGTACAATATTAATATTAATAATAATAATAATAATATAATAATAATAATAATAATAATAATAATAATAATAATAATAATAATATAATAATAATAATAATAATAATAATAATAATAATAGGGAATATAACTCCAAATTTAAAGGGAAAAATTAAATGTAGTATTAAATCAAATTTCACAATATAATATACAATATAACATACATATATTAGAGAAAAAAACACTATTATGCAATTCAAACAATGATGGACATAAACCAAATCATAATTAAAAAACAAAATAGATTTTAAAACATATAACTAGATCACAAAAACTACGAAAAGGAATAAACAATATATAATAAGTAATAAGTAATATATAATAAGTAGTGTGAGTCGATCTGGTAGACGGAAATTTATATATATTTATATATAAATATATTATTAATAAATGTGACTAATTACCAGAGTCACTTTGAAAAAAATTCAGTCTCCTTTCAGTCATTTTAATTATTCAAGTATATGGAAAGCACCAGTGCCCTCTTCCATTCGGTTTAATAGTTACATTCTATTTAAAGAGTGGCAAATCAGCGACTGCAATAAAAGATTTGCAGAAAGTGGTTCGGCGTTCTTGGTAGGAAATGCCTGTGTTTAGTCATTAGCCTGGAGCGTGATGATAGATGAGTTAAGTTAAGTTAATTTTTTGGCTCAAAAAACAAAAAGCAAGGCCATGTAGGGGGACATCGAGTTATGTACAGCCTTTCTTCATAAGACAAATGCCTGTCTTATGAATGGAGTGAATGGAGTGTATATGAGTAGAGGTAGTTTAAGACAACCTGATGCAAGAAGATGCAGCTGTCGCAGTAGATGGACCAAACTTTTAAGTACTACACTATCGTCAATCATATCTTGCCTGAGTATCATTTTAATAGAAAATATCGGTTGGAAGTAGATTCTGGCTCGTAGACAAGAGAAAGTCATTGAGGATCTTTATTCAGGAGATATCTTCAGGTTAAGATGAGATCCACAATTTAGAACAATCAGTCTCATTATAATTACCAGTTACACATAGTTAAGGGTGAGATGATATCTTGCTAACATATGCATTACTTTTTGATAGTTCTTGTTGAAATTGACCAACATTTCATGAACTTATTGGAGGAAACTTCCAATGACATAATCCATCTTCGAAACTTTGGTGTGATATACACATGAAAATATAAAGCATCATTCCAAACTTTAAGGCTTCATCAAAAATTCTATCCCACCATTACAGTATTTTGTCAGCTGCAGTAGCTACGTCCACTTACTTTTAAGCTGTGGTGATGATGGTTTTTCGAATATGCTATGCCTCGTGTAAATGAAAGGAAAACTTGTCACCTACCTACCTTACCTACGTACGTACTACATACCTACATACCTACCAACCTACCAACCTACCTACCTACCTACCTACCTACATGCATACATACATACATACATACATACATACATACCTACCTACCTACCTACTTACCTACCTACCTACCTATATATGAATGAATTAATGAATGGCGTTATACATTATTAGATGGCTATTGATTCATCTGAGATCACCTGCTTACTGATAAAGCTTCATTTTCCATTTTGCCTGATGCTCAAATCCATTCTTATCAGCAAGAAAATCGGTCGGGTTGCGAATTTAATCACCAACCACCCAAATCATGAAACGGGTTGTATTTTGTTATGTATCAGCTCAGCAATATCACGCTTATGCACCTCACACAAATACACACAGATATTTGTTGTGCTCAAAAACTGCTTCTAAGAATGTACACGGGCGTATGTATATCCGTCCATAGGTGAGTATATGTATTTTGGTATGTATGCCCGTGCATGTAGATATACTCGTGTATGTATGTATGTATATATATATACATATGTATAAATATGTATTTCTTTACTACCCACAAGGGGCTAAACACAGAGGGGGGCAAACAAGGACAGACAAACGGATAAAGTCGATTACATCGACCCCAGTGCGTGACTGCTAGTTAATTTTTTGACCCCGAAAGTATGAAAGGCAAAATCGACCACGGCGGGATTTGAACCCAGAACATAACGGCAGACAGAATACGGCTACGAATTTCGCCCGGCGTGCTAACGGTTCTGCCAGCTCGCCGCCTTACTTATATGTATAAATATAGTGAGAGAGGGAGAGAGATGTGAGAGAGGGAGGATATAGATAAAAGTATACAAGTTACATGCTTATACGGATTTATATATAGACAAACAAATTCATACTGAAAATCAGTCACTATTTTCCGTTTAGTACTATTCTATTGAAATCCAGTTTATATCTATATTTAACTCTATGCATACCCTGCATATGAAGGCAGACTAGTGCAAAATAATTAGTAAGATTTGCATTCATACATAGTATTGCAGTCTTGCTATATCTTGTACTTTATACTGCATTAAAGGAAATGCATTTATATTGATTTGTCTTGCTCTAAAACACTTATTTCTCTCTCAATATCTACTTTCATATCTATTTTATCTTAGTCATATTCATTGTTTCATTGTGTGTGCGTGTGTATATTTATCTGTATATTTTTTATCTATCTTTCTAGAGATACGCACACGCGCGCGTAAACACAGGCTAACACGCATATGTAATATCTGTATGTGTGTGTTATCGTGTGTGTGTATGTGCGTGCATGTTGTTATGCATCGGTAGTAAGAATGCGATTCACATCGTCTTCAGTTTGTCGAATGATATCAGAGCGGTGGCTGGGCGAGCGGGCAAACATCCCCCAACCCCCGATCGGAAAACTATTTACAGTTGAGTAAACTGGAGTAACGTGAAGTAAAGTGTTTTGCTCGAGAACACAACGTGACGTGCCGTCCGGGAATCGAACCCACGATCTGACACGCGTGAGTGCAGCGTCGTAATCACTTGACCATGCGCCGTTGTATACATACATACATACATACAAACATACATGCATGCACTCAAGCATGCACACATACACACATATATACATACATATATGCATATATATATATATATATATATATATTACACGTATATATAAATATATATATATTAATATATATATATATATATATATATATATATATATATATATATATATATATATATATAAAGATATATATATGTATTGTTTTTGTGTGTGTATGTACGTATTTTCGTGCACATGTGTCCGTTTTCCATATGTAAGCTATGTTCTTGTGTTCTTACCATCTACCTACCTTCAGCTATCATCACTTGTTTTCAGTAATATAAATGGGTACTGCGCACTTGTATTTATTTTTCTCTATCCTCACTTAATTTCCACTCCGTGACACTTGCGAGCTGAGACTCTGCCTCCTTGGTAAAATGCGGTATACAGAACTCCTATCTAAAGCATTTATACTCAATGATAAATGAATAGAAAACACTACGCTCAGTAAATATCAGTTTATGTATTCGAATGTGCCACTACTATGTATTGGCTTTCATGTCGAGAATCTAATCAGCAGACCTTATGTGTACGCCACATAAGTCTAGTAGCTTTTGTTGTTATGCTGGTACAGAATGCAGTACTTCTTTGGATACTGTCATTTGTAACAAGTGGGTGATATGAACATAGTCCACTTATACGAGGGACAGTCAAAAATTATCCGCACTTTCGCCATAACATATCTTTTTTATTACTACACTGCCTTCTGTGTATGCGTGCTTATTCTTGATACTATTGTGGACACGTGATGAATTTTAAGCCTGATCGTACCATTTTCCCTACTGACTTTAAGTCCGAGGCTTTGTGGGAATTGTCTGTCTGCGAATTATCTGTCGACAAATTGTCTGCACATGGTCTTCATTGACCTTACAAAAGCTCTTCATCATTTCAGCAGAAACATTATTCTTATTATTTTGAAAGTTATCAGTTGCACAGGTAGTAATAAATATTATACAGGAGATACAGAGATGTAATAAGGCACATATTGTGGATGGATGTCCGTAAGATTCGGCGTGAAGGACGAAGACAAGAAAGGGTGTGTTCCTATCAACGAATGTTTTGCAATCCTAATCACAATGGTGCTCAGCAGTCTCACATTGTTGTCTATTCCTTTGGAAGCCGGTCCATCAATGCATAAAAAATATATATAAGTATTTATGGGCGCAAGAGTGGCTGTGTGGTAGGTAGCTTGCTTACCAACTACATAGTTCTGGGTTAAATTCCACTACGTGGCATCTTGGGCTGGTGTCTTTTACTCTAGCCTCGGGACGACCAAAGGCTTGTGAGGGTATTTGGTAAGCAGAAACTGAAAGAAGCCTTCCGTAAAAATATGTTTGTGTGTGTATGTGTGCGTGGGCGTTTGTCCCCACCCCAATATTACTTGACAACCGATGCCGGAGTGTTTAAGTCCCTGTAACTTAGTGGTTTGGCAAAAGAGATCAACAGAATAAGTACCAGGCTTACAAAGAACGATTTGCACAACTAAATGTGGTGCTCCAGTATGGTCGCACTCAAATGAGTGAAACAAATAATATATATATATATATGCATAAATATAACAAAAGCCATTACTCAGAGTTTCACGTGAAACTCAGTAACAACTTTCGTTATATTTCTGCTTCTTTCATTAAGGCATATTACACTACCTCTGGTATTTGAGTACACATCTCCCCACCTGTTTGACATTTATGTGCTTACTCCGGAATATATATGCGTACACGCACGCACACACACACACATATATATATATGTGTGTGTATGTGTGTGTGTGTGTGTGCGTGTGTGTGTGAAGGCGCAATAGCCCAGTGGTTAGGGCAGCGGACTCGCGGTTGTAGGATATCGGTTTCGATTCCCAGACCGGGCGTTGTGAGTGTTTATAGAGCGAAACACCTAAAGCTCCACGAGGCTCCAGCAGAGGGTGGTGCCGATCCCTGCTGTACTCTTTCGCCACAACTTTCTTCTGTTGGCTTGCTCGCTTAGCCAGTGGGGTGGAGTCACTTGAAGACTAAAACAATGCGAAGCGCATTGTGACCAGCGATGTGTAGCAACATCTCATAACCTGGTCGTTCACGGTGATCACGGTGAGATATATATATCGATTTGTTTGACTAAAGGCGATGCTCCAGCAAACAAGTAAAATATATATATACACATATATACGACGGGCTTCTCATTTATTCAGTCTACCAAATTCACTCACAAGGCATTCGTCAGCTCTATAGTAGAAGACACTTGCACAAGGTGCCACGTAGTGGGACTGAACTCGGAATCATGGGGTTGGTAAGCAAGCTACTTACCTCACAGCCACTCCTACGCCTATATATATTTATATATATATATATATATGCATATGCATATATATTTATACATATGTTTGTGTGTATATGCGTATGTATAGATATGTGTAATATGTGGGGATGTATATATGCAAGTATGTATATGATTTATATTTGTTTATTTAACGTGTATAATTAAAAACTACATTTCTCATTATATTTCTCCCATATATATCTTTCTTATATATTTGTCTGTATATCACTAAGTTAACTCAGTCATAAAGCAGCGTTTCCAGCAGGTCTGAATGTAACCTCGAGGCAATAAAAGAAATCGTCATGATTATTGACGTTGCTCTTGTTGTCCGTGTGCCTATGATTGATATTGATAATGGCTGTTGTTGCTAATATTGTGAGAGTTACTTTATTCAGTTATTAACATTTTGCCCGGCAATAAATCGTGACTGGTTGGCTAAAATGGGAAGCGAAATCTCATTTCATCACAATGTAATATCCTTAAGATATGCACTTTGCCACGCGATACGCTCTATGTCATATAAATACAGGTTCTCGGTTTTACTGATATTTACTTGTAATGTTCAGGAATGAACATCGAATGAATCATTCGTCACATATTTGCTTTTGATTTTGTCATTTTTGCATATTTCTCAATCTTATTATAATCACCGTATGTGTTTTCAGTGTGATCATGTATATATCGACAATAACTGTCTGTCACCTCAGGGTTGTTACCCCATTAACATTTACCCTCTATAGTAGAATGTGTTATAAATTCATATTACAGATAACATTTTCTCTTTGTCATGGTGTCAAATTACATGCAAACATTTCCCTACTATATCTGTATGTATTTCATTCATGATGTTAGTATTTAACTGCTTACTTTCCAATTCCTTTATGGTGGCAATAATTCTTTCAGTATTATGGGTGGCTTTCCCATGCACGCGTAAGTTCGTAGTGTTTGAATCGGTATCTGCTACCTCTTTTTAGAAAGCACTCCGTCGGTTACGACGATGAGGGTTCCGGTTGATCCGAATCAACGGAACAGCCTGCTCGTGAAATTAACGTGTAAGTGACATGCACTCCACAGACACGTGCACCCTTAACGTAGTTCTCGAGGATATTCAGCGTGACACAGAAAGTGACAAGGCCGGCCCCTTGAAATACAGGTACAACAGAAACAGGAAGTAAGAGTGAGAGAAAGTTGTGGTGAAAGAGTACAGCAGGGATCACCACCATCCCCTGCCGGTGCTTCGTTTGAGCTCTTAGGTGTTTTCGCTCAATAAACACTCACAACGCCCGGTCTGGGAATCGAAACCACGATCCTATGGCCGCGAGTCCGCTGCCCTAACCACTGGACCATTGCGCCTCCACTATCTGCTACCATATTCAGCTCTCATGCTGCAGTGCTCCATCAAACGGTACCGCATGTGTTACCAATGTAGCGTCCACATTTCTCTCTCTCAATTTGAATGAAATTCCAGAAAGCTGTACGGATTAAATTAAGACTGAAATTAATTCGAGTCAATATTTGTAACAAATGTTTAGGTTTTTCCCGATCTCTTCTCTCCAGTTTCAACATACTCTATTTGCTATTACTCTTTACTCTTTTACTTGTTTCAGTCATTTGACTGCGGCCATGCTGGAGCACCGCCTTTAGTCGAGCAACTCGACTTATTCTTTTGTAAGCCTAGTACTTATTCTATCGGTCTCTTTTGCCGAACCGCTAAGTAACGGGGACATAAACACACCAGCATCGGTTGTCAAGCAATGCTAGGGGGGACAAACACAGACACACAAACACACACACATACATACATATATATATATATATATATATATATATATATACGACAGGCTTCTTTCAGTTTCCGTCTACCAAATCCACTCACAAGGCTTTGGTCGGCTCGAGGCTATAGTAGAAGACACTTGCCCAAGGTAACACGCAGTGGGACTGAACCCGGAACCATGTGGTCAGTAAACAAGCTACTTACATTTATTCATTTATTTACTTATTTATTTCCTTATTGGCTCCGACTTCAAATAAAGAAAAAAACAACCTGAGTACGAGTTGCTTTATACAATGTAAACAAAACGGCAAGTTTTAAATAGGCATCTATAATATATATAGTTTGTAGTGAGGTAAGTTAGCTTAAAGGTAATTCGTTGAGCGCCAGTGTCTCTTCTCTCTATGAGGTAGGATTAGCTTTTATAGTATGATTAGCTATTGTTCTGATTGTGACTGTTTCAATGAAAGATGAATTAGTGTTTATTGTTTGACTTGCTTGTTCTCCATTCGTCAGCTGATTCAGGAACTTCGGTAGAATTATCAACACTAATCTCTTGCACTTGCGAAAGATTGATCATCTACGTGGTTTACTGCATCTACAAATGTCGGCTAAATAAATATCCAAGAAATCATGGCTTGACCTATCATCTTTAACATGTAGAACACACAGGATGACGCGGTTGTAAATGGAATGTCTGAAATTGTAATCAGGTTGTTCTGGATGAAATGCCTTTGATATTGTATCTACTCACTCAGAGCTAACTCGCCATGTAGCAACAACTATATCAATGACAACATGCAAAGATGAATGCAATTTCAACTGCCACCACGTTATCAAACGATGACTAGCAATTCATCACAATTAAAATACAAGCTTCATAATACTGAACATGTGTCATGATCTTTGGTTTCTTATGAAAAGCACTGAATCTACAGAAAATGGCTAGAAGAATAACCGGTCTGATACTATTATGCTTTAGGATAAAAGTATGATGAAACCTATTTGAATGTGAAGTTTAAAATAATTTGGATACACATATATTTGTTAGAAGTACAAAACAATTATTCTGGCACAAAACACTTCAAGATATTCTGTGTTATACACAAATTGTAAAAGGTCCAGAGCGATCTTACGGTAACCTCGAGTCAAACAAAGTATACATTGTGGCGGAAATAGAGTTGCTGAACTCTGCCTCATGGATTGATACCCGGAATTTGAAAGTGCAACCTTGGGATGTAGAGTTATTCTGATCCTATTCGAGATTAATCAGGGCACATATTTCATTAGTTACATTTTCCCTGCCCTTTACGCAGTGATGAAAGCGTCACAAATCGCATGTGCCTATAATAAACTTTCAACTTGTAAGCATACACCGCACTCCCAAACTCATTGAGATCTTTGGGGAAAGTGAGCATTTAAAATTAACCTGAAATATTAACCCAAAATTAACATATGGTAAAAAACCTTCAGATCACTAGTAGAATCAGAGAAAGAGCAACGCAAAGAAAATAACAAATATTTTCTGCATTCCAAACACAGGAAACACACACACACATACAACACACATATACACATACACGCACACTTATACACAAAAACACATACGAACACAGACACACGCACACACACACACCACACACACACACAGAATGCAATCTGTGGATTCAGTTCACCGAGTTTCTGAAATCTTTCGTTATAATTCACATTATGTTTTTGTTAAAAAGCTGTTTTGTCAGCCATATTGTAAAAGAAAAAATATTCAACTTTCTTTAGTAACTTTTTATACTTTGGTCGCGAAATTGTTTCAGTTATGTAGATATTAATATCGAATGTACTAAATATAGAAATATAGCGACAGCGTCAATCAATCAATCAATCAATCAATCAATCTATCTATCGATCAATCAATCAATCAATCAGTTTAGCAATATATCTATCTGTCTGTCTGCCTGTTTGTCTATCTATCTATCTATCTATCTATATCTATCTATCTATCTATCTATCTATCTATCTATCTATCTATCTATCTATCTAACTATCTATCTATCCATCTATCTATCTATCTATCTATCTATCTATCTATCTATCTATCTATCTATCTTCCCATTATCTATCTATCTATCTATCTATCTATCTGTCTGTCTGTCTGTCTGCTTGACTCTCTGTCTATTTATCTATCTATATATCTGTCTATTTGTCTGTCTATCTGTCTGTCTATCTGTCTATTTATCCGTCTATCTATCTATATACATATATATATATATATATATATGTGTGTGTGTGTGTGTGTATGTACATGATGTGTGTGTATCTATGTGTGTGTCTTTATACCTTCATTCACTATACAGAATATATATATACATGTATACAAACATATACAAGCATATATATAAATATGCATATATCTACCTCTCTCTCTCTCTCCTCTCTCTCTCTCTGTAAATATGTATATATATATATATATATATAATACACATATACCTAGTCACACACACACACATAAACAGGTGGATGAGTAAATTGATCGTCAGACAGATACATACAAAGATAAATAGATAAATATAATAGACGTTCTTATGGCAATTGGACTTAAATCAGGCACACACACACACACACACGAACGCCTAAGCACTGAAAAGCACTTATACACGCACTGACATACATTGGGCAAACCTTAGAATTAAATATAATCAACAATCATTCAAAGACGCTATATAACATGCGAAAATAAAGTCGAATAAAATAATAACGGTAATAAGGAGGGTGTTAAGAATAAGAGAGAAAATTAGGCATATAACGCAAAACTATACGTTGGAACAAAACTTTACAACGCACCTCATATAATTTCTAATAGCAATTACATTCCACTGGATACAGTCGAGACTGTGTTAAACGATCTTCTGTTATTCTCTCATCTTTATCTAAAACAGATCTTTTTTGAAGAGAAAGAGCTATTATTACCATTACCAAATATAAATGTTGTTGAAAATTGAGATTCAACATACTCTTATCGTCTCTTAAGTGAGATATGGAAATTAACATCTATTATTACTGAGTAGCTATGGAAAACCCTAATGGCTATAAATTGGATAGCTTTCTGATATATCCTGGTAGTCAAATATTACTAAGATTTTATGTTTGGTTTATTTCTTTATTTTTCTTTATTTTTTATTTATTTATTTTCTGTACGTAAATATGAGAAAATGGCATCATTATAACGTGATATATCTGCATTAGCATTGATAGCGTCTTTCTTGGTTTTCCGAAGACTATCGACAAATTTTCGCCTGAGCTAATATGACCCAAGTAGTAATCTAGCAAAGAGTGAGTACCTAGCAGTTTAATTCTACGACGTGTTCAAGGAGTATGAATGATATGACGTAATGAATGATATTTGTCTGAAAAGAATGTAGGTATTTATAAAATGTCAAGAGTTAAGATTTGGCAACCCCAAGAAAGACATTTGAACCAATTACATTTTATCCTAATTCTCTAAAAAAACAATCGCATTTCTGCGGGAGCTAAAAGCCGCGGTATATCAACATATTATAAAGAATCGCAATGAGATCAAATATCAAGCTTCACAAAAATCATGATCTCTTATAAGAGGCACTGCTAAGAAACAGAGTAGAATTAAATTATAGAAACTGGTGTATACATAGATATTATAAAATATTAAAAACTGCATCTATACAGATGTTTAGAAAATAATTTAAAATGATACCTCTGTACTACTTGTGTTATAACTATGTGAAGAAATCTGAAATATATATCCATAATATATCTCCATAGTGAAAATATATTAAGTTGATTATATGAATAAAAATTCATTTGGTTATTGCTCCGAACTTCGTTCATCGAAGTACAGGCCATAAATCTACAAAACGAGAATCGACTCTAAGCACTATGTGTGAGAAGGTGGACGTCTTAGCGGCATATTCTAAAATATAGAACAGGATGGTAATCAATGTATTGCACTTTAAAGTTGCACACATCTCTTTCTTTAATTTTCTAACTCAGAACTTCAATTTCGGAGATGAGACGAACTATGATAAAGCTTGTATTACGAAGATTTCCCAGGTCGCTAAGTGCCCAGGAAATGCCGCAAGTAATGCAGATACAACGAGTGTGCTCATTAGCAGCTTCGACATACACAAGCAGCCATTCAGAAATGGAATGTCTGACCAGAGGAATGCACCCATTGCACGAGAAACTGAAGGACACCAGCTCTAATCTGATTAGATGTGTAGTGAGGGAATGCACGACGGCAAGACTTGAGATAATTTTGCTAGTGATCTAAGCTATCATGGCTCGACAAATCATGGTTAACTTCCTCTCTTTCCGTTGTTGGGTGAAGCTGACCAACCGGCTTCTTGTCCAACAGTCATCTGCATGTGTCCATATATATTTTTGCTCCTGCCATCGTCTTATCTAAGATGTTGTCTAGCACATTTGCTCCGCGGTGTCAACACAATTGCGCTGAAGTCATTCGCTTACACAGCCGCTGCTCTCACTCCTCGGATATTTCAATTGAAATGAGGTGTCCCTTAGCATTTCTCCCTAACCCAGCTATTAATCATGATCTGATACGTATATAAAACACGAGGAGGGGAATTCACGAAGAGCCAAGCATGCAATTATACATCAACATAATACGGATAAATTATATAATATATACAGCAGCCTCTGTAGTCACAACGGAAACTACTTCAGATTCATTCAAAAAAGAGTATCAAATTTTTAGGGAAAATCATGGAAAACACATATTCAGAAAAAATAGGAAATAAGAAAGAGGATTTGTCAATCCTTAGTCAAATCAGTAAGGAACAACATCACTAAGCAACGGTAAACAGAGACAAATACAATAGAAATATGAAATACCAAACTAGATGTTCCTCAAAATAAAGTAGGCCTAAGATACGGGATCTTTTCTAAATTACAAAGAACCAACAGGTATGAAAAACGCCAAACGATCCTTTGAATAGAGCAGAATATTTGAGTCCAACATACACAGAATCTACCCAGAAGTATAACATCATGGGGAGGATTATGGCATGTGAATGAATCACACGGGAAACTATTGCAAAAATCAGCGACAGTCACGGCACCTGAGCCACAATGTGTATCCATAACAGAAGTAACGCAAATACTACAAAAAACAAACAACTGAAAGGCATCAGAACACAAGATCCTTAACTGTCGGGTAAAATTCCTAACAGGTGCACATGTGGTGCACATGTGGTGCACATGTAGTGCAGATGTGGTGCTGGCATAATCAATGAGATGGTGATAGATACAGAGATAACGCATGAATTGCTTACGGGAGCTAAACCGTCTTAATGCCAAAATTTAAAGGGGCCTACAAAACCACAACACTACAGACTATTAACACTCCTCTCGATAATATTACGAAGGCGGCGAGCTGGTAGAATCGTTAGCGCACCAGAAGAAATGCTTATCGGTATTTCGTCTGCCGTTACGTTCTGAGTTCAAATTCCGCAGAGGTCGACTCTGCCTTTCATCCTTTCGGAGTCGATAATTAAGTACCTGTTACGCCCTGGGGTCGATGTAATCGACATAATCAGCTTGTATGTCCTTGTTTGTCCTCTCTGTGTTTTAGCTCCTTGTGGGTAGTAAAGAAATAGATATTACAGTGAGAGGGCAGACGACTGGAATAAAGCAACCTTTTTTTTTCAGAATAACAAAAGTGGTGAACAATGGAAAATTATAAGTGTGTGTGCATAAGAGAGGAAATTATGCAGCAAATAACGGAAAGATTAAAGAATCATCAGAAGAAAATCCGTTGTGATAGTGAAAATAAACGTTATTTCGCCAAGAGATAATCTTTAAAAAATGCGGATATGAGCTTACTTTAATGTCTAAATGAACAAGTAATGGAATTAACAGATCTGAGAGCATTTCAATGTAAAAATAAGCTATGAAAGTCACTCAAGTGATTGAATAAACTATTAGTGAAGATCAACGTTTTGAAGAATTAAGAGATGGAAATGACCTCATAAACTGCTAAACCTCATTTACTACAGAAATTTCTGAAATTAAAATTTAAGCCAAGAAATTTCAAAATGAGGTTGAGCAGCTTAATACTTATAGTGTGATGATAAATCTTATAAGAAAAGATAATACTGAAAATGAAAACCATAATGATGAGCGTCGAAGATATTATTATCTCAGATATGGAAGTTTATAATCTGCCAAAATATGAAAATGAATTACGAAAAACAATAGGCGCAGGGTGATTGTGTGGTAAGTAGCTTGCTTACCAATTACATGATTAAGGTTTCAGTCCTACTGCGTGGCACGTTGGGCAAGTGTCTTCTACCATAGCCGCGGGCCGACCAAAGCCTTGTGAGTGGATTTAGTAGTTGGAAACTGAAAGAAGGCCATCGTATATATATGTATATATATATATATGTATGTATGTATATGCATGTGTATATGTTTGTGTGTCTGAGTTTGTTCCCCCAACATCACTGGACAACGGATGTTGGAGTGTTTACGTCCCTGTAAAATAGCGGTTCGGCAAAAGAGAACGATAGAACAAGTACTAGGTTTACAAAGAATAAGTCCTGGGTCGAATTGTTCGACTAAAGGCGGTGCCCCAGCACGGCTGCTGTCAAATGACTGAAACAAATTAAAGAATGTTAAAGAATAAAGTTAAAATTCAATGAAAGCCAATTAAAAATGGCACTAATCGACGACTAATGAATCAACATCAGCAGAGACAGCTCTTCTGGAACGACTGAAGGGCATTTTATCATTAACTGGACATTGAGAATGAAAACCAGAAAGCGATATATCAAAATAACTTTTTTAAAAAAGGGCTATAACAAAGCAGATTTGCAACAGGATTTTAAACGTGGCTTAAAAATTAAATTAACATAAACTAATGCAACGAATATGAGAACGAAAATGGAAATTGTGCTTTGAAATGTCATAGTGCAAAGCTCTTACACTTGACGGTGTTCAGAGTTATTAGTTTGGCATTAGAGTGAATGCAGGAATCAGATATTTGAAATACTGTGAATCCTTCTAGCATACTGATGCATTTTCCAACGGAATGTAAAGAAATGGAACACCAATGTGAATGACAAAAGAGAGGTCATTGTAACCACAGAAAAAAAGAAAGTAAGAACTCGGTAATCATAGGCTTATTGTGTGTTTACCATTCATCCAGGAATTTACTAGCTTGTCGCAAAGCAATTTAATTGTATTGCGCTATTGAAAATGCGAAACTGGTACCAGTAGAGCAAAAAGTATGCAGATAAACATCAAAGGGAAATGCTCGCTTATTGTATATATATTACCTGGTATTAAGCGAAGTGTGGATAAGAAAGCAGAACATGGTGAGGAAATGGATTACAAGAACTTATATGATAGTACTATAGTCTGATGTGCCTAAGGGCCCTCGGAGTCCATGATAAAATATCGCAAGCAGCACAAACGTGTGAAAGTGACTAATTAGAAAATGATAAAATCCGGAGGGTTATATTTAAGGGTAGCTCGATCTGTCCATTTTTTTTCAAGAGTAAGCTTAATGGTTCTGCTAACGAGCTTGCTAAGAACAAGGAGAACATAAAAAACTATCATATCTATAATCTTCAATTATACACGAAAATGGAAATGACCTGGATTCACTTTCTAAAACAGTAAATCAATGTAAAAGTATATTGGTAAGGAGTTTAAGCTGAATATGTGTGAAGCCTTGATTGTGAAGTGAGATGTAATGTCAAAAAATTATTGGATGAAACTACCACAGATTATATCATCAGATAGCTGAAAATAAATAAGAACTCAGTGGTTGTTTAGCGGAAGGATTAAATCGGGAAAAGACAATTGAATTAGGAAGTCTCTGAATAATGCAAGAGTACGCCGTAAGCTAGTACAATATGTATATAGTCGTAAGCATGTATATATTAGATAAATTTTGCTTTGAGGTGGCGAAGTTTGTGGAATTGTAGAGACAAACAGTACAAATACATGGAAATTAAGTCATGATGAAAAATAGTTCCTGGACATTATGGGATTTAGAAATAGACACTTGTCATTTAGTCATAAATGGTAATGATTGAGCTCCGAAATCTCGTCCGAAGTTAGAACGATATGGGCGGGAGTGAGCTTTGCATGATTATCTCATGATACAGAAATATTATTCATGAGTACAGAATGAAGTTGTATCACTAATATATACAAACATGTGACGAGAACGAAGCAAACAAGTCTGAAGTGAAAAATAAAAGTGTTATAAAACATTACCTTACTTGCAGCAGAAGGCGAATATTTCCATGGGACAGCTACATACTTCTCTGCAGGTCACTACCTTGCATAACTGGAGTTAAAGTATATATTAATGCTATGGGAGGACAGTTAACTATTATTTTATATAGACTACAGATGGTTGCACGCTAAACACAAACAAATCTCTGTGCAGGCAGTACACTGATTTATTTATTCTTTTTTAAGACTAAGTATATATGTATAACAATGTGGAAATAAATTAATTACAAGAAACTTAGAACTACAAATGCTTTAAAACCAAATATGTCTATATAGTTGTGTGAAAAGTATTATTGACACATTAGATTAATATTAAGCAGTGAACTAATGCAAAAACTATTTACAAAATAAGGTGAAATACATCAATATTCTAGCTATCCCAGTAATATATATATATATATATATATGTATCTTTTATTATATTCACATATGTATGCTAAAAGAATTCACCATACTAAATAAACAGAAAAAAAAACAAGAGAAATTACTTTATTTAGATTACATCTCCAAACAAGTGACATAGAAAAGATTATATTTATAATATAGTAGAGCAGAGAGCCTTGTGTCACAAGAAAACTCTTATGAAACATTTTGCACAGCTACAAATATATGTAGTAAAAATAAGAGAAAACAAGTTCTTATAGATACAAAACATGAACAAAATGACAAACTGTTTTCCGCTTTAAGGGGAAAAAAATCAAATGTAAAATAATATCTAAAATGAGAATCAGCTTTGGAGGGCAAAGGGGAAACAGCAATAGAAATACTTATAAAAGCTAAAAGTACTAAACTGAAAATTTGGCTATAAATCTACTAAGCTAAAATGGTTGTAAGAAAAGGCTATAATTGCAAATACTGGAAAAAAGAAGAAAAAGATTGGAACGAAAAAAAAAAGAAAGGACATGATCGCACGTCTCTGAGATCAGGTCGTAGAGATGACATTCAAAGTCACTTGTGTATGACAGAGGATTAAAAAAACTTTCTCGACAAGGGTAAACAATATATATAGTGAAACCGAATACAATAAATAACAGGAGAATATATTGGTGGTAAGAATAAAAATTATTCAAATTGTCTACATTAAAAAAAATGTACATGCATTATAGTGTTGAGTGTTTATATGATGCCGAATTAATTCAGTCTTGTGAAATACCAACAGAGAATGGATCATATAATGTTTAACCTAAAAATGAATCATACACTGACTGACAGCCGTTCTCTGTGATATATCAAGTATAATCTAAGATACTGTTTTCAGAGACAAGCAGGATACTCTAAATCTAGGCAGAGATAGAGAAGACAAATCTGTAGAAACAGAAACAGAAATCAGACCCTAAAAATGTAAGTTGGTGAGGATAAAAAAAATTTCATAAAAATATCATAGAAATAAATATATAACGCAAAGAACAGCATAAACATGTGTATAAAGGAAAATAAAATATAGCATTAATAATCGTTACATACATACTACATAAAGTACTTTCCAGGGTATTGAAAATGCAAACAACAAAGCAAAACACTTGCTCGCATCGAAGGCGTAAAGAACCGCATTCATTATCAGAGCGAAGGCAGTTAATAAAAATAAAGCAGCTGAAAAGAAAAAATAAAAAAAATACAAATAATAATATCGTTGCACCTGGCAAAATTTCAAGCGAAGGATTCAGGAAATGAATGTTCCAGTCTTTTGATTGTAATATTGCATTTTGGCGTGTCGAAGTCCATCACAATGTAGGAATTATATACACCATAATAATTCTGCGATTCATAGTTTGCATGCCTGTCGCATTTTAGGAGCAGGTGTGCTCTGCAGACTGACGCCATGAAGCAGTAGAATGTCTCTTTTATCTTTTAGCTAACAATTCCCACAACGTATCAAAGTATATAAGAAATAAAGAAATTGTAAGGTGTATATATATATATATATATATATATATGTGTGTGTGTGTGTGTGTGTGTGTGTGTGTGTGTGTGTGTGGTTATGTGCTTGTACGTTTCCAAGTATTAGATTATATGTATAAGAATATATTCTTACTTCACTTATGAACACACACGTGCAAACACAAACACAAGCACACGCACGTTCACGCACATACACGCATAGACACACACACACTGACATGCACAAGCACACACACACACACACATATTTATACACACGTATTCACAGGTATGTCTGTACAAAAGGGAGAGCAGGGATTGACAGATATGGCGAGCGAATTGAAAGAGGGAGAGAGGGAGCAACAAAGAAAGATGGAAACAGACTCATACATGGATAAAGAATTCGTTTCGAGGAGACTTTAAGGCGTTTCATACATACACGTAAATGTGTATATATATATTCTGGTCATACGCTTTGTTATACGCAGCAATGTAAGCGTGTCCAATTTTAAAGGGGCTCATGGAGAATCAGGAGAGAAGCATGAATGTGGCCACCCAGCCTGCTTATAACACAATCTATCTCTCTGAACGCACTTAGCCATCATGATAATATGAATGATCTATATTTTACTGTGATCTTCTGTTTCTATGGAAAAAACGAACTGATCTCCTTTGGAACAAATTTGGTGATATATATATATATATATATATATATAGGCGCAGGAGTGGCTGTGTGGTAAGTAGCTTGCTAACCAACCACATGGTTCCGGGTTCAGTCCCACTGCGTGGCATCTTGGGCAAGTGTCTTCTGCTATAGCCCCGGACCGACCAATGCCTTGTGAGTGGATTTGGTAGACGGAAACTGAAAGAAGCCTGTCGTATATATTTATGTATTGTGTGTGTGTGTTTGTGCCCCTAGCATGCTGGAGTGTTTACGTCCCTGTCACTTAGCGGTTCGGCAAAACAGACCGATAGAATAAGTACTGGGCTTACAAAGAATAAGTCCCGGGGTCGATTTGCTCGACTAAAGGCGGTGCTCCAGCATGGCCGCAGTCAAATGACTGAAACAAGTAAAAGAGTAAAAGAGTATATATATATATATATATATATATATATATATATATATATATATATATATATATATATATATGTGTGTGTGTGTGTGTCTGTGCGTGTGTGTGTGTGTGTTATAAAATGAAAGTAGAAACTACTCGTGGAAATGTTAGGGGAAAGTAAGAAGAAAAATAAATGAAAATGCACATTGGAAATAAAACAAATAAAGGCTTTTTATGAAAGGTAACGATAGATATATATAATTAGAAAAATTCAGTTAGGAATAAAGTAATAAAAGTCATGACTTTTATTGCTTTTATTCTTACCTCAGTTCATCTAATTGTATATATCTCTCGTTACCTTTCATAAAAAAGCCCTTATTTTTTATTTCCAATGTGCATTTTCATTTATTTTTCTTCGTACTTCCCTCTTATATACATATATACATACATACAGACACACACACACACACACACACACACACACACACATATATATATATATATATATATATATATATGCATTCAGACGGATTCGGCGTTTGTTAAACACCAATCTTATCAAAAGTTGATATAATGATAATTATATTTTCTGTGTGATTTAGATAGTTATTATAAGCGTATTTACCCATTTTGGCTAAATGCATATAATTTACATCCTTCAGTCTCAGCTACTGGTTGGACTATGATATTTGTGGTCAAGTCCCCTATTAAGAATTGTATTATTTTGTTTACTTACTGCGGTACTCGGCTCCTAAACATAAAAATGTGGTTACATTAATTAACTAGATTTTGCATAAATTGGATAAAACGATACGAACACACTCTCTTAGTTGGGAGAATGCGAATTATTACAGCCAATCAACAATTTGAGTCTCATCCACCTGTACTAAGAGAAAACGAAACTAACTATTAGTAACTAAATAATTAATCAAAGGAACATGAAGTAAAACAGAAGTAAAATTTCACTTATATATTTGCTGTTTCTTTTCTCTGGGGAAATGTTAATTGGTGAATTATTTTCTCAATGTGTAACGTGTTCCGAAGGTATGCTGCAATACTTGTAGGTATAAATATTAGATTTTTTTTTCGCTTTAGTTAGCTACAACAAAATGTTACCTACATCTCCATCTCGGAATAAGCGAGATAGAATCGATCATGTTGCGCCAATATTAATGCTGGTTGATTTCCCCCACTTTCAGATTTATCATTCTCACTTTTGATGCTAATAATAACAAAAAGGCTTACAGGAAATTGAAATGTTTAAAATTCGTAGATGAAGCTTTGAGTCAGTCATTAACGTCATCTGCCGGTCCTTTGCTTAAGTGTGATATATAGAATTTTTTTTTTGTTTTCTTTTATGTTATACGTTTTCGTCCTGAAAATGCGATGTTCGTTTTCGAAATCATGCCAAAGGAAAGAGCTATCAAGTTTCAAAGTCAACCAATAATGAATAAAGATGAATCTAAGCATTTCAGGTTTAAAAGAAATTTAAAAGTGTAATGATTGAAAATTCCACTCATGAACTCTGTCGACACTATACTAATGAGGACAACGTCTGGTGGCGCCCTTCTTTGGGGAGTAAATCTAAAAGAAGTCCCTGTTTCTTTTTTTGCTTGCAAGAGTTTATCGGCATAAAATCATCTCGCATCATTTATCAACCACTTTAGTTAAAAATCATCCTCGATTTTAGCAATTGTTTCTATGAACCGGCCATTACTCATCATAATTTGAAATTTATTTTCTGGTGACTGTCTGTAAAGTTAATATAAATATTTCATGCATATTTCCTTTGTCACATCTTTCAGTATTTAAAGGGAAAGACTGAATACTGTCTCTGATGACTGGAGAGATTCGGACGTTCTCACACATGACTGAAAAGTAATTTTGTGTGCTTTAGCCTACAGGTGAATTGGATACGATGGATAATACGACGTAATGACTTTTTTGACCAACTGTTAAAATTTGTATGCAGAATAGCAAATACGAAATCCTCATGTGCCTTGTTGTTATTATCTTCGATTAAAAGTGCTCGCATGCTTCTCTGAATGAAATTTTGTCCACATACTTACATGCGATATAATAGCTGAACGTCAAATTTTCGTTCTTATATATGCTTTAAAGATTATTGAAAAGAACTGCATATACGTAACTCTCATCTGATTATCTATTTCAGTTGTGAAATTTGATTAGTGAGTGCATATGAATATCCAAAAAGATCGGTTGGAATTTCAACCAGACAAAGACATGGACTCTTCTTTCTGCTCGAGTTATGTTTTCCGAATTACAATTCAAGAATTTATGAAATATATGATTTATTCACAATGCCATTCAGGAAGGAAAGCAGGTGAGAAAAGTGTGTAGTTTCAGAGAACGTTTCCACTAACCAAATAAAATAATGGTCTTCTGGCATTCTATAATGCAGCGAAAACAACAAAACTATCCTCAAATAGGTTTTTCTTTTTAATGGCTCTTTAAACTAGATCGTTGAAATCTCCAAAGGCAATAATATGCAAATATTTAACCTTGTGGCATAGAAACAATTCAGTTATTATTCCATGACATTTTGGATTTTATGAGAAATAAATGAACAGATCAAGGTGGCCAAATATTCCGACATACTTAAATAACCTCTTCAATTTATTCACGCTGGCATTTATACAACGCTTCCTATGAATGATTGGGACTAGTTTAAGAAATTTAGCAGCATTCGTGTGATATCAGCTGTTGATAAAATCCTCTTATAATTCAAGTTTAATGACTTCATTTTCGTGGACTTATTCTCTGTGTACGTAACGAACTGTTGATGGAAACGATTAATTTGAACTGAGGCACAACACTAGCAATTTGAAGAAGAGACAGTTCGTAATTAAGTGAAAATATATTTTATCTCACTCCAAATAGATGAAAATAAAGTGGACTTTGATGGATTTCAAATTCTCCTTCCAGAGATAGTATTGAGGTCACTCATATAAATGTAAGCGATCGGTCAAGTTTCTGCAAAATTATATATTTTGTATAGAACCGCTCTTCAACATGTACGCCATATCATAGAGGTCACATCATTACAACTAATGACATTAAGACTACGTTCATATTTTCTAGCAACACATTTTCTGCGTGGATTGTTAATTTTAGTGACAATCTCATGCATAATTCTCCTGAGTAGTTTCAAAGCTCTTTAAATATTCATTATGTTGAGGAAACGCTTCCTGAATATCAAGCAATGTTTCCACTGAAAAACTCAGAATGTTCTTAGCAGGTTGCCTTTTCTGTCATCGATTGTCACCTATGAAGTATGCTTGAATGTTTATGCGATCAGCTTCCGAAAGCGGACGGAGTATCACTGTCAGAATAAATTTGTTACTTTATACCAAATTTAATCAGTCAATGCTTAAATTTGGACGAATGGTAGACGAAACGCTGATAAGCATTTTGAAATGCAGCCATGGCGTGCGTATGTCTATGACATTGAACCGAAAACGTAATAATGGCTGAAACGCCGCTAAGCATTTTGCCCGGCGTGCTAAAGGTTTTGTTAGATCTCTGCCTTCAATACTATAAACAATACGACGCTTTTCTAAGGCTAGTGGATGTAATTTATAATTTTTTTTCGAAAGATTTCATTCTTTTTTTACTTTACTTTTTTACTTGTTTCAGTCATTTGACTGCGGCCATGCTGGAGCACCGCCTATAGTCGAGCAAATCGCCCCCAGGACTTATTCTCTGGAAGCCTAGTTCTTATTTTTATCAGTCCTTTCTGCCGAACCGTTACGGGGACAACCAGCGGTTGTCAAGCGATGTTGGGGGGACAAACACAGACACACAAACATATACACACACATACATATGTATATAAATATATACGACGAGCTTCTTTCAGTTTCCGTCTACCAAATCCACTCACTAGGCTTTGGTCGGCCCGAGGCTATAGTAGAAGACACTTGCCCAAGGTGCCATGCAGTGTGACTGAACCCGGAGCCATGTGGTTGGTAAGCAAGCTGCTTAGTACACAGCCACTCCTGCGCCTATTCTGTCTCTCCCAATTCATTTAACGAACTTTAATCAATGAATGCTTAAATTTCATATATTTTGTTAAACGAATTGGATCAGAATGAAGTCTTTCGGAAAAGTTTTTTAAAAAGTTACATCCACTGACCTTAGAACAGAAATATTATTTATAGTATTGAAGGCAGTGATATAACAAAACCTTTAGCATGCCGAGTAAAAGGCTTAGCGGCGTTTCGTCTATCCTTATGTTTTCGGTGCAAAGTCATCGACATACGTATGCCATGGCTACTTTCTAAATTACGCTAACCAACAGAAAATTGCTACGGTAATTTCGTAATGAAATCATCACAAACACTTCAAAGTTAACGGGTTGTGTTAACTAAGCCTAAATGTGAAGTTACAAATAAATAAAAAAAATATTAGTATTGCCTAGCGTCATCTTTAATTTTAATAGTTGATACACTAATGTAACATTCAATAAGAATGCTTTACAAAAGTAATTGCTCCTATGAAGTAATAAAAAGAAAAGAAAAAGTAATATACTCATAGAAAAGCAACATTCCATCAGAATGAGTGACATAGAGGAATAAGTGCAAGAGTTCGACATTAAAATTCATAATATTCTTAAAAGCAAGTTTTTGCTTCTTTTCCATCTGCTGCATTTAAAGAAAGATTATTCTGACTCGGAACTTATTTATACGTTTATATTTAGAAAATATATTTTCTTCGATAGAATATTCATTCCAAGAAAACCTGTCATTAATACATATATATATATATATTCAGCGAGAGAGAGAGAGAGAGAGAAAGATAGAATCAAGCTTTTATATTTGCATCCATGAACACATAGAAAGAATTGACCAAGAATAGCGATAGTGAATAAATTGGTATGCAATTTTTTATTAAACATTATAAATTTTTTTGGTAACAGCTGACCATCTACTTTGAAATATCTTCTCCAACACAAACTTTCTTTCAGTGAATTGTAAAACTGTTGACTATAACTTGGAACATATATGCAATCACTTTTATGTAGAAAGAAGTTAATCTATATTACTATGTTTTATAACAGTACAATATTAGGCTCGAGTTCAATAAAAATACAACACACGCATGCAAACAGCCATCTATACTTTCTCACGGGTTTGCATATACCTGTGCCTGCCTAACTGTGAACATAGTCTTGTTGGATCAGTCCCATGAACCTGAGCATTCGAGTGACATTAAATTTCTAAATATATTTTGAGTTTAGCATTTTGCATATTATAAGATACTCTTTTACTCTCTTACTTGTTTCAGTCATTTGACTGCGGCCATGCTGGAGCACCTCCTTTAGTCGAGCAAATCGACCCCAGGACTTAATCTTTGCAAGCCCAGTACTTATTCTATCGGTCTCTTTTGCCGAACCACTAAGTGACAGGGACGTAAACACACCAGCATCGGTTGTCAAGCAATGCTAGAGGGACAAACACAGACACACAAACATATACACACACACATACATATATACATATACATATATACGACAGGCTTCTTTCAGTTTCCGTCTACCAAATCCACTCACAAGGCATTGGTCGGCCTGGGGCTATAGCAGTAGACACTTGCCCAAGATGCCACGCAGTGGGACTGAACACGGAACCATGTGGTTGGTAGGCAAGCTACTTACTACACAGCCGCTCCTGCGCCTAAGATGCAGCTAAACATTTATCATCGTCTAAGCATAGCTGTTTGCATGCGTGAGTGGTCTATTTATTGAACTTCTGTAATATTTATTCATTGAAAAATATTCTGAGATTGTACATGATGCTTTGATTTTTGCTTATTTTTCGAGTTCTGTTGCCGATTTGTATATATTATTTAGAAAACTTACTTATGTGGTAGATATGTACGCTTATAATATCACACCTACCTACCATTTATTTTACAAGCACATTTTAGTAAATACTTTTAACAGGCAAACTCATTCATTCATACTTTAATATATATATATATATATATATATATATATAAAATAAATGAAAGAATGGAGTTGAACGAAGAATTAACAAAATTCCTTTATTTTCTACTCCATTCTTTCACTTATTTGTATTTTTAAAAGAACACAGATTTCCATACGAAAGCACATGATCTCTGCCCTAGTCATGTAGCTTCAACCGTGTTTTTCTGACATGAATTTGCTACCCAGGTATCGGTTAACCGAATTATCCATACTAAGATAATTCATTCAACTACTCAATTATCTATCTATATATATAACGATAAACTACAAAAGACACAAGCCCTCATTCACCTTCAACTGTTTTATGAACATAAATTTCTAGTCAATTCAAAAGATGTCTTTCAATTTTTCTGTGATCTGCTGCTCGATCGAACCCAGAGAAAAATATTTAGAACGCATTAAACATTCTAACCATGTTAATTTTTCGTTGAGTGATTTTAGGTTAATAGCGGTTTAATGATGTATAAATTTGGTTTGTTCGCTAATTTACACACTAAATTCGGCAGAATAAATGAAGCAAGACCTTTGCGAGATCACAATTATTTTATTAATTGATACGTAATTGCGTTAAGGATATTATTACATCCTTTCTGATGCCAGCGGGGAGACCAGCGACACCTGGTTAATAACTTCCTGGGAAAGTATCTTGTGCATGTCATGATTACAAACTTAGTCGTCCGTTGCTTCATAGTGGTTGTTTTATTTTTACACCACATCATTTGATTGGTTAGAAAGGGAGACCTGCAGCACATGTCATAAGATTCTCGGAGCTCTCATAATTATTCAGCTCCATCGAATTGTATCATACTCTCTCAGGGCCGGAAGGTTGGAAAATAGCAGTGATTCAAAAGTGGGATCCAAACGTGGAATTTGCGTCTTCGAATAGACACTGATATGCATTTGTTTTATTGGCGAATAATAAAAATTAAAGAGCATAGCATCTTTCGTTTCAGGTTTCATAGTGTATTATTTATTTTTATTTTTTAATGCACAATATTTCTGTTTATTTCTCAACCCCAGTTTTTATCTCCAAAGAGATGTGTTGCCCCCTTGTATCCCAAATTGTTATTCAAAATGACTAATATCATTCATATTAAGATGTTCACCAGTAAATCATTAGATGCATTTTGCCGTTTTGCATTATTGTCAGTAATATATCTTTTTCTAATGCATGTACAACTAACATAATACCTCTAATATATGTTTATTGAACGATGATTGTTCACTTCCCTTTGTTATATACCTTCAGTCTTGGCTGAATTGATTTAGCAGTTGTGTGAGCGTATGTATATTGTGTTATATTTAATACACTCTTCATTTCAGCGTTTCGTATTCGAATACCGTTGCTTTTCCTAAATGCCTTATAGCAATGATATTTCTATTCGAAATAATATCCATCGCAACAATATTTGATTTTATATGCATTTGGTATCGTAATTATTAACATTTAAGGATTTGCATTAATATCGAAAATTATTTTAATATATACATATCCTTTTTGGCAATTTGGATGCACACACTTTGAATTCTAATGTCTATGCATAATTCAGATAGAAGGAAAATGAATTGTTTTATAAGTTTAATCCGTTAAATATAATGCATTAATTTTTTCCACTTCTCCACCCATTTCATTTCTTTCTTTCTCTTATGCACAAACATGTGCACGCATTCACACCGTCAATCAGCATATTGACCTTTTGGTTAGATTGAGCTTCCTTTTGTAAAGTGGGAACGTATAATTTGATGACGTCCCGGCTCCTATTTCTAGTACATTGGTGAGGTAAATTAAGCATGGTGCAAGCATTTTATTGTCTACGTAGATCCAAGCAAACTTCAATCAAATACATTCAACTAAGACTTTCTCGTCTATTTAGAGTTCTCCAGGACCGAGTGGTTGAAGAGATGATTATTAAAATTCTTAAACCATGCTTTATGGAACAGACATTTATGTCCGGTTATAATAATCATGGTTTGTGCGCGACGATGATTCTATAATGCATCGCATTATATTTAGTGGTTGCTTTACTTCTGGTATGGTTTCTTGTTGCAAATGTCGATATGTTCAATATGCCCGTTGAGTGTCTTGTATGTCACAAATTGAATGACGTGAAGTGTATCGCTAAATATATGTCTTATATTGTAGCTCATGTTTGCGCTCGTGTGCGTATGTATGTGTTTGTATTGCAGCATGTGTGATTTCTATTTGAAATATATTAAAAGCCGCGTGAATATTGTATTTTCGTAGATGTGTATGCCGTCCAAAATATAATAATAGCTGCATTCTGCGTATTGCGTCCAAGCAATGGTTTCACGGATTGTGCTGAATCAAGTGTGTTTTATATCTGCTGCGTGTTTTTGCTCTGTTATATCAGCTCTTCTATGTATGTGAATATATGTATCACGTATTTATGTACGTGCATATTAACCGTGTTTTTGTAGTTCCGCTTGTAATATTATATATCTTAATATGTTCTTTTGGCAATATTTTGCTTTGTAGTTATTGCAAATGCAATGCTATGTACAATGGAGAGGTATTTTTGTGGAGGAAGCGATATAACCATATATCATATTCTATGTAGTGATCAATACATAAGCGGGGTGAATTATTGCGGATATTTGACAGATTGCGCATCAAAACCTACAGAAAATGGAAGGTTTTTAATGTGTTGCACGTTCGATTTCTGGGAGTGAAAATACGCATATTCTGAGAATGTTGTACATTGCGGTTATTTGAGTAAGTCTGTTCCTAAGTTTCTTCTATTATGCAAAATCTGAGATATATTAAGTATGCTATGCTGCGTAAGTTGTTGTAAAGTACTTTAGAATATATTTCAGGGTAGATATGTTTATGGAGAGTTTAATGTTCCTCCTCGATCGAGTAACAAATCTTTAAAATGTTGGTAGTTTGTCAGAGACTGGGCTCTGGCCTTCGTTTATTCCTGTATGAGCTTAGAATCTATTAGAAATATATAGGGATGAGCACAAATTATACCCAGCTCAAGGCAGAGCTGTTACTTTTGCTCTACACTTACATATATCAGTATATAACCTGGGATGAAAGTTGCTACTGGCACAACAGATATTTTTGTGTGTTTGTTTTCAGTATTCATCTTGAGTGTATGAGACGGGCTGTCCTCTCTCTATAATTGCAAAGCAATGGTCATATAGCCAAACCAATAATCGATCTATACACACTCTTACATGCTATGACGAAAGTTAATCAAATTAAAACATAACAATCTTTATAATTGTCAATTTATTGCTTGTGGTTACCTACATGTAGATTTGAATTGATTGCTATCCTTATTGTTCAAACCTTGTTCACGCCTAATGAGGCGTCCTATGATTAAATCCATTCAAACTATGATTTTCTTCTTTATGCAAACATGAAATCAATAGCTCCACTACCCGAATTAGTGTTTCACTTTTCATGTTAGATGTGCACAAATTGAAGGAAATCTAGGTGTTATTTCTAGCACACAGATAAACTATGTGGAGCCTTTCTATTTATTGGGCATTGTAACAAAGTGTTATTAGCTATTATAGAAATATATGTTTTGTTTGTTCACAATTCCTTTGTTGTTATTCCTTTTGTAGCTGCAAATAAATCGTATCTGAGCCAGAAATGACCTGAGTTCCCACAACTGTGTTTTATGAGTTACTTTCCGAAGTGCTGTTATTTTATTCGAATAACTAGCCTATGGGAGGCTCCATGCTTTACTGTGTTCTTCTTGTTCTCCGTCGCATGATTTGTTGTGTGGTTCGTATATATTGTATTTCAGGCTACCTTATAAATGCTCCTCTACTGACATGTATTGTAAGTGGAGTTCTTCACTGTTATACATACTTGGTAGAAAAAATATTTTGAGATACATCGGTAGTCTGAGTATTCTGCATGAAACATCAGCTAGCCATTTATTGAACTACATATGTAGCAATGGTTCCTGCTGTGTTCAATAAGGTTAAAGAAATGTATATATTTGTAACTACGGTGATTGTTCAGTCAACTCTCCTATCAAATGTGTGTAATTAAATGTTATTCATGATTTAGAACATTCATGCGTTTTGTACCTTCTGTTATTGCAAAGTTAATGGATGCCTGAGTATTGTACATACATTTAAGTGATTGTATTTTTCTAGAGTAAAACAATATGTGCACGAATAATGAAAGTAACATCAACAGAGTGTAATAAGATATCTAGCGGAAACGTGTAAACAAAGATAATAGCAGCTGTAAGCGTTTCATCAAGACTTCTCTTGGTAATAATGTACACACTATGCTCGATGGGACCGTGAATATGTAATGCTTAAATTGGCACGGGTCGAAAACTGCGTTGTATTTAAAGTGAGATGATTGAATATCCGAAAGGGTGTTTATTTGACACCAATCAAAGCAAGCATACAGATGAACAGATAGAAAAATTCTCGCCAATAAAATTGCACTTAGTTCAACAGGTGAAAGTATGTGTATGTGTGTTAGAATGTGTGCACATGTATGAGAATGTATATATATATATTATTATTATATGTAGTTAAGTGAGTGTGAGTGTGCATATGCCATGATACATTTCTGGAGGAGAAAACTGAATGTTAAAAACAGAGTTGGTATATTTCATTTGTCAGGTTACTAAGAATCTCGCTTAGATGTGACAACTTTCAATTCTTCAAGAAAAGCTATTATGTAATAACTATGTATATATCATTATTAGGAAATAAAATACTGTTAGAAGTGAAGAACGTCGGTGAAAAGACATTTTGTTATTAATGTTTAGACAATGTATGTTGTGAATGAGTTCAAATCACACTTAATGCAAATTCGTTTTCATTTTTATGATTAAAGCAAGTGCTATAGTCAATCTAATCATCTGTTGTATTCACCTAGCTTCGATCTATGAAACAGCTATTTGTTTAATAGCGGTATTTTGGCGGAATTATTAAAGCGTCGTTTAAAAAACTTTGGAATATTTCTTCTGGCTCATTACGTTTTGAGTTCAAATCCCGTCCGACCGTGGGTTTTTATAAAATACAGTGCAAATCAAAGCCGATCTTCGTCAATAAAGTACAGTACAAATCAAAGGCGATCTTCGTCAATAAAATACAGTACAAATCAAAACCGATCTTCGTCAATAAAGTACAGTACAAATCAAAGCCGATCTCCGTCAATAAAGTACAGTACAAATCAAAGCCGATCTTCGTCAATAAAGTACAGTACAAATCAAAGCCGATCTTCGTCAATAAAGTACAGTACAAATCAAAGCCGATCTTCGTCAATAAAGTACAGTACAAATCAAAACTGCAGTCGATTGAATCAGTTAACACCCTTTGGGAAAACGTGTGGTCTTGTTTGAGCTTAAGTTAGAAATAATAATGGGAGGGACAGGACTTGAACGGAAACAAAATGAGAAACAAAAGAAGAATAAAGAGTATGAAAGAAACTGATTTCTGTGTGAATATGTCAGACGCGGTGACTGAACAAAAGAATGACGATGGGACAGGGGAAAAGGAGTTGAAAAGGGATGAAATAGAAGAAGGTATCAGTGAATAAAAACTGGAAGGAGTAACCTAGACAAATGGAGAAGAATGAGCAAAATGATGGAACTGATGGGAAAAAAAGAAGACGGGAAACATAAGCGAAGAAAACAGGAACAGAGATAAGTGGGAAGAGAGAGAAAGGTTTCATAAGAAAGAAGAGAAAGAAATCGAAAGAGAAAAAAAAAACACTAATTAATTAACAGCAGAATAAAAAGAGTGATGTGTGTGTGTGTGCTTCAATTTTGAAATGACTATACTGCCCAATTTCTTCCTGTTTTCATTTTGTTCTGGTGTATCTGTATATATTTCTATTCTCTCTGCGTTTGAGATATTTACTTCATTTTCCTACACGCACATACATTTACCAACCTCTATTGATAAACATGTGTTTTAACTAATTGAAACATCATAATGTATTATTTTCACACACCTATATTCTGTTTCCTTTTGTGAAATTGCACTTGTTATATTGTGCTGCACATTTTTTCGTATATGTTACTTTTATTTTCTTCTCTGCTTTCTTTCTATTTCCCTCTCTTACCCCATTCTATTTCCCATTTTCCCCCGTACCTTTTGCTGTTATTTGCTTATTTTTTTTATCTATCTCTTTCTAATGTCTTACGCTTTTCTTCCATTAATTTCTCCCAAGTCTTCCTTCAATAACTTTTTATTTCCCAGATTTTCATCTCTGTTGTTTACCACAACTTTTTTCGCACACGTTTGTGCGCTTTACTTCATATTACTTTCTCGCTTCGTGTCTTTCATCCCCTGTTCTTTCCTCTTCTCTCCTGTAATTTTATCCCCCTCCGTTTCCTAAAATTGTTCTCTCTGGTTTAGGCACAAGACAAATATTTTGGAAGGGAGAGAGTTAGTCGTGTGCAGCGTCCCAAAAACTGCATTACTAACACACAAGATGTCTTGCAAACAACTTGCACATGCAAGTGCTACCAGTCGAGAACTAGGCATAACGGAAGCCAGAAAATGTATGGTTCATCAGGAGAGAATGCGCCCCGTTTCGTGGCCTACCTCGCGATGGCATCAATTCACACCAGCCCACGTCATGATATTAGGTCCCACTTGCTAGATCAACTGGTTATTAAATATAGATCAATATTTCTCAAGCCATCGCTCATCGTCCCTTTTTTAACCAAATCCAGTGGCTAGCCATCTCCGCTGTAGTGTGGATATCGGTCATGGTGGTATTGACTTTACGATTAGTTAGGCCTAAAGATAACAACAGGTGTCTAACACTGTGTCCAACAAAACCTCTACATCCGACTTCGATTGGAAAATACTCCGCTTTCCAACCTGCATCTTCACATTCTTCAAGGAGGTTTACATAACGATCAATCTTTCGAGACCGAGTGGCGTCCATGTTATCTTCAAGAGGAACCATGAACTCGACTAGATTTACAACTTTCTTTTGTTATTGTTTGATTTCGGTTTAAAAGTTCACAAGGAAATAATATTTTCACATGCGACCAAACAAAGAAAAACTTACGTGGGGGCCTGGTGTTCCGGTGTTTCTCTGTTCGTTACCAACTGTCCTCGGCGCATGACATTATATAAAAAACCTGTTTCTCGTTCCCAGTCACAATTTGGTCCCAAACTGCTAAGCAACAGCTTCAATAGTTTTAGTTACAGCATACGGACTCAGATGAAATCACTTGCTATGCAAGTACATCTCCATAATATATCATCTTCGCAGTATATATTGTAGTCATAGTTTGTAGTAGCATTATGCATATAAGTTAGCATGAAGTTTTTTTTAGTATATATTATTAAATTAGAATAAGATTTAACTTAGATGTATATTACATAAATAAATAATTTAACTTAATAAATATATATAGATTAAATTATAGTATTTTAGTTTCACTTAATGTATACTTTGTATATATATATATATATATATATATATATATATATTTTGTTTAAAATGATTTCTTTTAATTACTTGTATTTGAATTTTCTAGTAATGATATATTATACTTTGTTATTCTTTCTTATATAACTTTAAAATTATTTTTATAGGTATAATAAATATTTATATCTATTTATTCTAGTTTTATTTAAACCACGTTTTTAACGAAATAAATTTTATAAATAATAAGTCTTATGTATCAGGTTTAACGATTTAGATAACAGAATATATTTGTTAAGATATTTCGTGTTTGTAATTTATGATATATTATTTAATTTTATTCGAATTTTATTGTACAATTACGTACGTTTATATATATTTATATTTTCTTACAAGATTATATATGTATATATATTTATTTAATTATGTTATTGTTTTTTATCTTAGACGTTAAGAGCAACTATATTTAAATTGAATTTATTAACGCTATCAGTTAGAAAAAATAGCCACGAAACATGTGTTGTCTAATACCCAATTATATTCTTTTACTTTATTATTTTGTATTTTACCAAATTATCGGTATATGTTTTATCGAATATTTAATTTTTTTTCAATATGGTATAATTTGATTATATCATTGTTATTTCATTGTTGAATTGCTAAACGGTGGTTCTTTTCTAATTTATATATATATATATATATATATAATATATATATATATATATATAATATATATATATATATATATATATACAATACATACAATACATCCAGGGTGAATACTTGATAAGTGTAAGCACCTGTATATGCCAGCTAGTAGCAGAGGTGAGAGGATATATGTAACAAATGAAATAAAGAACAGAACACAAAGGATGTCGCGGTACACGTGCCTCAAGCTTTATATAACAACCTATTCTTACATCAATGTATAATCGACATAACAGATGGTTTAAATCTCTCTTCAGCCGCATGCGATTGCTATATCAAAGAATTCCATCACATTATGAAAAAAAACGAAAATGTACATTTTGTATTGTTTATAATGGTGGGTATATTGAGTTTCACTGAGAAAGTGAGTTTGTAAATCTTCCTAATCAAATAATCTAAGTTGACTGATGATAGAGTATGGACAGACTTTTGAAGTCCAATGATACCCTACATACCCATTTAAACAATCACACATATTTTTTCTTATGAAAGGATATCCATAATATATCCCAGAAAGATCTGTAAGAGTATATCTATATCTTTTTCCTTATAAATGTACTGACAACTACGCACATCCCTGACATTTTTATCGTATTTTGTTTAATATATATATATATATATTTCTCATCGACAACTGTGATTGTCACACGCCGATGACGGGTCATTACCAAGAAACTCAAGTACGTGTGTATCATAAGTTGAAGACGGGAAGGATGACTTCCCTTTGCAAATACTGATTGGGCACAGAATAGTCAGCTGGAGGAGGTGTCCTCCTGGAGCTACAAACTACAGTAGTAGCATCCACCCTTAGATATTAGCCATATTTAAATTGCAAATATATGTATATATATATATATAAAAGTAAAAATTTCAACTCAGATGAATTGGGTACTTAAGTTCAGAGTTTAGTACGGTACTATCCATACAATTTCAAAATAAGGTGAATGAAATGAAAATAAGGAACAATGATATCCAGTTAATGCAGTACGATCGTTTCAAGCAACTCCATTTAATTGAACAATGCAATCATTACACCAGTTCATATGCAGAGCAACATAAGCCGCATAGAGACAGAATTACATTAAATTAAAACAGAACATGCTGTCTTCACTTTTGCTTAGAAGCTACTAAAGTATCGGGAAGAAAGGCATGTTAGAAATTCAGCTTGTCACTGTTTTTTTGCGGACCGTTTTAATTTATAGACTTGTTTATCAAATATTTGTAAATCAAAATCTATGGCCAAACAATAAAGAGCAGTGGATGTAAGGGAGGGGGTTGAGGGAGTCGACAGAAATCATAGTGGGTACGGTCCTAAAATTATCAAAATTAATATGAAACACTATAAATATTTTGTGAAGGAAATCTTAAATCGGACATTTAATGGGGCAGGCCATTACTTCACCATTGATAATGCTACAGGGGCAAATCTTATCAGGGGGTACTATAGTTAAATATTTGAAACTATATTGCCATATTGTATAAAGCTGAAATTTAAGGATTTTCACATGATTATTAAGAATATAGTTTATATTTATACATATTATATACTTAGTTTTTAACTTATTCGATGGTATCTATGGATATTGATTAATTAGATTTTACTGGTATTTAACACGGGAGTGCTGAAGCGAAAGAACATGTTAACTCTATATTAATTAAATTATAATCTAATTAGTTTATTTTACGTTGTGAAGATACCTGGATTGTTTTATAAGTATGAATTTATAAATATGAATTTTATAATTATGAATTTAGAGGAATACAAAAATTAGATTTATCAAAAGGTTATTATAAAATAATAAAATGATCAGGTTACGGTAGAACACCATAGAGAAAGAATAAAATAGCTTAATCACTAAAATCATGATAAAGTATACATACCTTATTAACATCAATCGAGTAGATTTATAGATAATGTATAATGATTTAAGTAATATAAATTAAAAATTATTTATGTACTTATTTAGCTGGTATCAATAAATGCTGTTACCTGGTATTAGCTAAAGTAATAATGATGTTATAGGACATGCTAATTGTTTTTACTAATTATAAACTAAAAGGTATATTATAGGTTTTTAAAGTTATTAGTGTTAATCCACTGGTAGATGGTATCTATGGAGATCGATCAATTGGCATTTGATCAACCTCCATAGATAACATCTATTAAGTTAATATTTAAGTATATAATATTTATAAATATGAAACTATTTCTATGTAATTACTTTTCCTCCCTCTAAGGTGGTAAAGAGACTACACGTGGTATAAATAGAGGAAAAGTAAAAAGGGAACCAAGAAAATGCACATCAGATATAAAGAATAAAGGATTTTTAAAGAAAAGCAAAGATATATACATACAATTAGATGATCTGTGGTGGACTTATGACGCATAAAAATAATTTTTATGAATCATTATAGAGAATTAAAGCCATACCGGTATCGTCACTGACTTTGAGTGCACACCGATTTCCAAACGGTGTTGGGTCTAACAGTGCCTAAGTGAAAAGATTATATGCGAGGGAGGTAAGCAGTTCTAGAAGTGATGCAATTAAGTTAGATGTAAATAGCTGGAATATGAATGGTGTATGGGATGTATCGAAATTAATGGGATTACTGGAATTGGTAAGGTCAGTATTGTCCTGTAATACGTTGTGTGTTCTTGTTGAGTCGTGGGCGTTATTTATTAGTGAAAGTTACCTCTTTATTGAATTTTTATGTATTGGTCACACATACGCTATCCACTGAGGGGAACTTTGTTTTCAAATATGTTGGCTTCTACTTTGTTAAACAAATTCTCTTAATTTCTAAGTGTACATAATCTCTGATGCATATAATGAAGAGAGCAGTGCCAAGCTGCAACTAAGCTTCAAACAAACTTTGGCTATCCATCACCAGAAAGAGTATCAACAATAACTTGAAAGTTATGCGCGAACTACCTAACTTGAAATTCAAGGCTTTATACAAACTACTTGCTGTAAGAAAAGTAGACTAATGAAAAGATGCATTATTTTAATGCTTATGGAAGTTCATTAATTATTGGTAGATCAGTGTTTTTGGCACTGACAGTACTATTGAGTTGAATTTAATTTGGATGTGTGTGTTCTCATGTTTTATTTAATATTCCTATTGAGTTGCAGCTTATGAAACAACTGATTATTATGAGCTGAAAACTAGTCAAATAGAACAGTGTTAGTGACCAATCATGCAACTTTTGATGGCTTTGGTTACAGTTCTTGCCATGCAAAAGTAACTTGTCATTCTACTGTGCAAATGAAAAGTTCTTCTGATAGCAATTAAATTATCTTTATAGTTTAATTAGTATCTAAACTTTCTTAAAATTTTGTCATTTATGAATAGATCTTATCGTTTAATGATGTTAAAGTAATTGTTGACTACTTGGTAAAAGATATTCAACATTACTACTTAAAGATCGTAGCTGGTGAGCTGGTGCTATAACGCCGCAAATGATAACACTAAAGAAGTCAAATTACATTCCATTATTCTGCAATGCACACCTGTTGTTAGTCATACTGAAAAAAGAACAGTATGTATTGTCCATGCAATATTATAAAACCATTGTATAATTAAGCATTAGTTCACCATAGAACATTTGTGGAAACTTGCTTCCCTGAGGAAACGGTACGGATATTTTAGAAATTAATCTGCTTTGACAGCTTGAGTAAATAGGAAAACCATTTGCGAATCTTCGTAACTAGATTCTCAAGTGGTGTTCTTAATATAAAAAAAAGTGAAGAAAATGTAGACGAGCCAAGTGTCTTTGTCAGACAAATGGTTGTTTGTTTGTGTGTGTGTTCTGCAAAGAAGATACTTTAAATTTGGTTCTCAGTGACACTGATAAATTAAGGAAGCAACTAGTGCTTTCAGCTTTGTGTAAAATATTTATGGTTATCTATGCGCATCTATTTAGCATTGTAAAATTATATTGATCACTGCTACATTACTTCGAAGTTGTTATGTAATACAAGTTAATAGAGTTTCTTAGGATATACCACCTGGGAAAAATATGGCATTAGCTCTTTGAAAAGGTCAATAAACCTAAGACATCACCACCAGATTGTATTTTAATAGGTAACAAGTTTCCAACGAAGAAAGCAACGGTA
This sequence comes from Octopus sinensis, assembly GCF_006345805.1. Classification (NCBI taxonomy): domain Eukaryota; kingdom Metazoa; phylum Mollusca; class Cephalopoda; order Octopoda; family Octopodidae; genus Octopus; species Octopus sinensis. The sequence continues at coordinate 201,088,483 of NC_042998.1, read as the reverse complement.
TGGTACACTTTTCGTTTTTGATCCAGTCACGGATTGCTTGATTCAAGTGAGCCTCTCGGAGGAGGTAAGCTGTAATATCACTCGGAACAAATATCTTCCTGTTCTTCTACAATTCAAAATCTACCGTCTTGTTTGAATTTATAGTGGCCGGGTAGGACAAACGTGAAATTTCTTAGCAGTTAAAGAACAGCAAATGTTAAAATTTCGTTCGCGAGACATTTGACAGGCGATATCATGCCGATTGCCAAAGTTTTCCAGCTCAAATTGTGTGATATTTTCTGCTGAAGATTGGTCTGGGTAATAGGTTTGAAAGATTGGTCCAGATGAAAAGCAGGAATTTCAGACATTGTGATGGAATCAGGAAAAGAACTTCCAATATCTCTGGGTAGCTCCTGTAGTTTCTATTTCGGGTAAATTACCTTGATGGGTATTTTACTTCAAACAATGGTTATATAGAAATAGATGTGCGATAAAACAATGAATATTTCAATTTGATGTAGAAATATTCTTTCGAACTAAGGATGAGTCTTTTTGAGATGCAACGGGACATCATTCTTCAAGTCAATCTTCCGAACATACGTAACCTGATTTATATTCAGGTGTATGACAGTTGCAAGTTATTAAGAATTATCCTTTGACAAATGCTACTGAAAGTATAAAAGAACCTGAGATATTTTCAGACTTTCAAGAAAAATTATTTCGAAATTGGGGAATGAAACAGCTTAGATATGAGGTCCAAGAATAGCCTCCACATCATCCAAATCATAAATTTAAGCAACTTTGTATATTACATGCTAGCTATCAAAGAGATGTTGAAAGAATTACGAAATATGATTCCGTTCTTGACACATTCCTCTCCTGATTGAGTACGCAGAAAACGCAACTCAAATAGGATTTAAATTCAGGCTTGCAGGAATTTGGATAACATAACTGATGAATAAGGAAAACAAAGATTTTACTGTTGAAAATATGTTACAAAGATATAGTAATAGTGAGAAAGCGTCCGAAACTGAAACACAAAAGAATGCGTCTCTTCATATTTCAACAAAATTCCGAAGTAAGCTACCAAATTTGTGAATGAACAGAAACAAAGGCAAGCGGTGAGAATCTCAAAACTGAGACTATAAAATCGTGCTTACAATAAAAAATTTGCATAACTGACTACGTAGATTGACGGCTATACCAGCTGAATATATTTTTTTACTGCCCACAAGGGGCTAAACACAGAGAGGACAAACAAGGACAGACAAAGGGATTAAATCGATTACATCGAACCAAGTGCGTAACTGGTACTTTATTTATCGACACCGAAAGGATGAAAGGCAAAGTCGACCTCGGCGGAATTTGAACTCAGAACGTAAGGACAGACGAAATACCTATTTCTTCATTACCCACAAGGGCTAAACACAGAAGGGACCAACAAGGACAGACACACGGATTAAGTCGATTACTCGACCCCAGTGCGAAACTGGTACTATAATTTATCGACCCCGAAGGATGAGGTAAGTCGACCTCAGCGGAATTTGAACTCACAACGTAGACGAAATACTTATTTCTTTATTACCCCAGGGGCTAAACACAGAGAGGACAAACAAGACAGACATAGGTATTAAGTCGATTACTCGACCCCAGTGCGTAACTGTTCTTAATTTATCGACCCCGAAAGGATGGTAAAGTCGACCTCATCGGAATTTGACTCACAACGTAGCGCAGACGAAATACCTATTTCTTTATTACCCACAAGGGCTAAACACAGAGAGGACAAACAAGGACAGACATAGGTATTAAGTCGATTACATCGACCCCAGTGCGTAACTGGTTCTTAATTTATCGACCCCGAAAGGATGAAAGGTAAAGTCGACCTCAGCGGAATTTGAACTCACAACGTAGCGGCAGACGAAATACCGCTAAGCATTTCTTCCGGCGCGCTAACGATTCTGCCAGCTCGCCGCCATATCAGCTGAATATGCCCACACATAGCGCTTCATATTGACGTAATGACAATTCTTTCATTGGAAAATTCTGAATTTGAAACTTTCATATGACGTAAACTCTAATTACATAATCTATAAGATTTGTAACTCTTAGATGTATATGATTAGCAACTCTTAGAAGCTGAATCTGTTTTAAACTGTTTGAAGGATTTTTGTTAAGTTTCCAGTATGATTGCAAGCAAAGTATTGTCGTTACAAGACGCGTATGAAAGTAACCGTGCAATGATTGTAGACGAAGTTGAGTGAGCAATAGTTTTAATGTTGTGTTGCTTATAGTGCCAGAATATATTCTTTTATTGTTTGAAAAAGAAAAGATATTGAAATATTATTCAGTATTGTAAGTTCAAATATATTGAATAGTTTCATCTCGTTATGTTCTTTCTTTCTTTTAAGAAAACACTACTTTGATAAAAACGAAGTTAGCAATTATATTTTTAGCGAGATAAGAGTTGGTGATCGACCATAGAAAGCAAAATAGCTTGGCACCAGCCATGGGTGTAACTATATTTTATAATTTACACTGGACACAAATATTCAAGGCATTATTTCAATTAGCTAAATTATCACAAACGCATAGCCAGAGCTACAATAACGCATAAAAATGTGTACATCGTACGTTTTGCAGTATATAAGCATATATTTATGATATAACAAAGAGACAGAAAATGAAAATAGATACACATATACTCGCGCTTGCGTACACACATATACACATACACATTCACATGTGAATATATGTGTATATATAAACGTTCACGTACATATATGAAAAAGGAATGAGACAAATATAGAAAGAGAGAGAGAGTGTGATAGAGAGTTTAAAGAACCATTTGTTAAAATATTCATAAAATAGGTTTTTTTTTCAAGTTTTTGCGCATATTACAATATTTTATAGGAATCATAAAGACATAGCATAGAAAGCGATATTATACGCTATAACCATGGAATAACCATTAGAGCAAGAAACCTTGTCTGCATAAATATAAATATATAAATAATTGATCGTTTTTCGTTGACATGTAAGTATATGTACATACATGCATATATATATATATATATATATATATATATATATGCGCACACACGCGCATATACACAGACACAAATACATACATACATATATACATACATACATACATATATATATATATATATATATATACATATGCATATGTGTGTACCTATAATATAACCGTAAATAGAAGCAAGTATACAATCACAAAAGCATTCCATATACCTACATGCAAATATCCATATACGTATATAACTATATATTCTTATACACACACAAACCCACACACGCACATATGAATCTATACACAAGCGAAAATACATGCATACAAGCATGGAAGTATATATACATACACACACTCATTTATGTATATATATTCATGTGAGCGGAGAAAGAGTGTCTTCATGCTGGAATGTATATATTCCACTCCATTCGGGTTTGGTTCTGTTAAGGAGGTGCTCAGATAATCATTCGGACTTATATCTACTGCATAACTGTAACAAATGAAAGTGTGGTAACTCATTAGATCTCATCGAGTATAAGTTCACATTTATATATATATTTATATTGAGAGTCTCTTTTTTCAATGATTTCCTATAAGAGTTTCAGTGGAAGAGAGCAAATATTTTCGACAGTGACTTTTACATTAATCAATGCTACGCTAATCATTCTAAGTGAATTCTTGTTGGATTTTGAGCAGAAGCCAGTTTGATAGCTTCCTCAATAGGCTATGTTTTTAATCCGTTCCGTTAACATAATACTTGACACTTTATATACCTTATGATGACTTCAGCAAAATGCAAGCTTTCAAATTAGTTATCAAACATAAGAGTAACCAGTACGTTATTTTGAAGATCAGGTATTACCATCTTTAAAACAATCTCTTACAAATTAACTATTTTTTTTTTATTTACTTAAGAAGATCGGAGTGTATGTTTCACTGATGTTGGTCAAATAATTTGATGCTAGTTATTATCCATTACCATTGGTCACGAGTCGAAGGAAGGCTTCGCTTCATGTCAGTGCAACTGTTTTCAGGAATTATCGACTCCGAAAGGATGAAAGGTAAAGTCGACCTCGGTGGAATTTGAACTCACAACGTAACGGCAGACAAAATACCGCTAAGCATTTCGCCCGGCGCGCTAACAATTCTGCCAGCTCTTCAGGAAATATTCGTAGCATGGTCTTTTTCTTTTGGTACGATGAGCGTTTGACCTCCAGGTGTTCTCTGAGGTATGCTAGTCCGGCTGATTTGGCGTTCTATGGGAAATCAACAGAAAGAGGGCGCTTGTTGAGAAACTCCCTTCTGACATGTAGGATATTGATTTTTTTTCCCTGTTCAGCTCTAAATTAATGTATTTCTGTTTGTGTTGATTACCAAGTGTTGTCTGAGACAGAGTGACATTCGAAGTCACTCTGCACTGATCTCGAGCCTCTACCTCCTTTATCCTTGCTTAAGTAGAGCCTGTCTATATGTATGTATGTATACATGCATGTATGTATGCATGAACGTATGTATGTATGTATGTATGTATGTATGTATGTATGTATGTATGTATGTATATATGAATGTATGTATGTATGTATGTATGTATGTCTATATGTATGTATGTATGTATGTATGTATGTATGTATGCATGTATGTATGTATGTATGTATGTATGTATGTATGTATGTATGAATGTATGTATACACGCAGATCTCTGTTTTTTCATCTATGTCGTCTCATGCATATCTAGACATATCTAGACATGCTCATATATGTTTAAAATGATAAATCTGTAAATCTGCACAGCTCTACAGATTTTTTACAGATCCAGTGATGGATTGGATCTGTGGACTTTGAATCAACTTTCTCCTTTTAGTTTTTGAGAAGCCTAATTTCTCAAGATTAGTGTATAAGTAGGCAGTGTGTTACATATTTCAGTCTTCCAATAATACCCTGAACGTGTAATCTGGATAGAGTAACTGCAGATTTTTCAATAGTTCAGCGTAGGTATTTTCTTTTTCACAGATCTTCAGTTTTATGTTAACGTACTCTGGGCAGCTGATTTCCACATCTGTATACATCTTTTCTTCTCTAGAAAATCGTTATATCAGGTCTATTGTGTTTACACTATTGTGTTTCACTGGGACATTCAACAAGTACTTCTTTTTTATTATGAATCGGTATACCAACCACCATACTGTATGTATGCACTTGATTTTTCTGGAGTGAGAATATCAATCCTTGGAGAAGTTTTGTAAAAGTAATATGATTATTGTATATAGTTTGGGTGGTTGAATGTCTTTTATTCTTTTTCGTACAGAGGCTCAAAATCCATCAAGTTATGATTCCCAATTAATATTGTTATTCGATGTATTGTAGTGTGAATATAACAACTTATGAGGTCTGGCTCAGTTTTGTATCCTTTTATCGCTTAGTTTGGTTCCTTTAAGATTGCTGGGGTAAATATGGTTGGGATATGCGATAATGCATCAAATACATTTCTGGTGGTAAACCGTGGTCTGTCCTCTCTTTTATGTAAAATCGGTCCATGTATTCCCATGAAGTAGGTTTCTGAGACATGTTGCTAGTTTTATGCAATGCATGCATACATACCCACATACACGTATATATATATATATATATATATATATTAAATTTTATGTATTGATTAAGTCTTTCCTTGTTTGTTTTGCAAAATATGGTTTTGTCTCAAATAATATTTTATATATATATATATATATATATATATATATACAGGGTGTCCCCCAAAAATTTATACACATAGTGGTTCGGCAAACGAGAACGATAGAATAAGTACTAGGCTTACAAAGAGTAACAAATTTACAATTATTTAAGGTGTGTATACATTTTTGGGACACCCTGTGTATATATATATATATATATATATATATATATATATATGTGTGTGTGTGTGTGTGTGTGTGTGTGTTTATATATATATATCGATATCTATCTATCTATCTATCTATCTCTCTCTATATATATATACATTTGCTCATCCCATAAATAATGCTGTTTCTTTCAACTACATGAACTAAAAGTCGAAGGGGGTGGGGCGGAATAAAATACCTGCATCAACTTGCTATAAAAGCAGATAGTAATTCTATGGTGTACTTATTCTCAGTGTAAATTTTTGAAGTGTGCTGTTCTATTTTAAGAGATTTTTTCAAAACTATAATGGAAGTGGTGACAACTGAGCATCTTCAGCATAATTTGCTTTATGAGTTCAAAACAGGCAACAAGGGAAGGAAAAGCGCAAGGAATATTAATACAGTGTATGAGGATCGAAAAATGAGCGTAAGCCAGAGTGAATGGTGATGCCAGATATCCCGAACCGGAAAATATAGCCTAGAAGAAATAAAACCACTTAAGAAGTGTGTGAAAGGGATGGATCTAATGTATGTCCTCGTGGTATACCATAAATGTATCTAATGTATACCATAAATGGATCTAATGTATGTCCTTGTGGTATACCATAAATGTATCTAATGTATACCATAAATGAATCTAATGTATGTCCTTGTGGTATACCATAAATGTATCTAATGTATACCATAAATGTATCTAATGTATACCATAAATGGATCTAATGTATGTCCTTGTGGTATACCATAAATGTATCTAATGTATACCATAAATGAATCTAATGTATGTCCTTGTGGTATACCATAAATGTATCTAATGTATACCATAAATGAATCTAATGTATGTCCTTGTGGTATACCATAAATATAAGGCGGTGAGCTGGCAGAAACGTTAGCACCCGGGCGAAATGCTTAGCAGTATTTCGTCTGCCGTTACGTTCTGAGTTTAATTTCCGCCGAGGTCGACTTTGCCTTTCATCCTTTCGGGGTCGATAAATTAAGTGCCAGTTACGTACTGGGGTCGGTATAATCGACTTAGTCCCTCTGTCTGTCCTTGTTTGTCCCCTCTGCGTTTAGCCCTTTGTGGGTAGTAAAGAAATAGGTATACCATAAAGATAATTACAGATTTTGCACACTTGTTTTTTTCCTTCTGGATTACACACGCTTGGTTGTCTGACAGGAGTGAGCTACCGTTGTGGGTCGCTGTTTCTGAAGGCGATGTTGAGTTTGCTTTCTATGGGAAGTTAACGAAGAAAAGGATCAAAAGCGATGCTGATGCCGAGAGTTTGTTAGAATGATAGACACGAAATCATTTTCTTTCCTGAATTCACAATGTCCTGCATGTATAAAGCTATGGAGTAGTGTGTTGATTGTGTGCATTGGTCCAAATCCATAATATCATTGGAAGAGAAGATTAATATGTTGATAGTACCATTGCAAGTTTGAAAATTGGTTTAAGCGAGAAATCCATGTATATGATATTACTATAGTTGTTCTTTTCGGCTTTAAACTTTATATATAAAAGATAGGTTGTGTGTCTGTCTCCTACGATTTAGATTCCTAACTACTCCCACATTTTGCGGTGCAGTTTAACCAAAACCGGGTATCTTATTGTCGTGATTCATATCGAGCCCATTCTGGGTATTAGCACGCGTCTACGATGAGTCTACGAATTTAAAAACAATTTACCATCATTTTTTTCAATTTTAATGCATTTTTTTCGCTATTATATAAGGGAAGTATCTCTTTAAAAATGTCTACGATGAGTCAACGATTTAAAGAAAATTGCCATCATTTCTTTTTCCATTTTTAATGCATTTTTTTGCTATTTTTTGGCTATAACTCTCTAAAAATGCTTATATAGTTATTTCCCTTCACAAATCCGAGCAACGCCGGGTGATACTGCTAGTTTATTAAAATTATACCCAGATTTCATATATCCTGGTATATATAGGTGTTGGTGTTTCTGGCACTAGGTGTGCAATTTTAAATATATTCACGCTAAAGCTTTTTAGGTTTACATATTTTTATTGCTTTTATATTTATCTCTTTTTGGTGTCTTATGTAAGTGCAACTTTCAAAATCTTGGTGTACGGAAAGGAGTGTAATGTTAGTAGAATTAAAGACACCTACTTACTCACCATATGCGTTGATATTCATGTTGTAGCCAAAGTTGTTAGTTAACGTTCATGTGGTGATTAAATTCGTATTAT
>NC_042998.1:201072890-201077890 GCF_006345805.1 Octopus sinensis | reverse complement strand
GGAAACTTTGTTTGCGGATTTATAGTAATTGGCGTGCGGTGGGTGTTCTTGTGTCTACAATGGTCTTAATTGGGCTGAACAGAGTTATTTAAAGTAGTAGTGAACGCGATATGATAATATTATAAATTAGAAGCGGGAAGGTTCCAGGAGTGGCATATAATCAAGAGAATCAAGTCTGTTCAATTAAATGTATTACAGGCAATTGAAATTGGATGTGATTTGTTTGTGTCCTGATGGATTTTAGTGTATATTTTACGGGAACTTTTGACAAAGATATAATATACCTCCAAAATAAAAATGCTACCTTAATAAGAAACATAAATGAAACGATTATAGATTAAACTATTTGAATTGTACTCCCAGCAAAACTCCCATCAAATCTGCTCTGATTCAGAGGCGATTAATCTTTATCCCTCTTGTTGAAAGCTGAATACACTGGTTAACAAAAAATAATTTTTGAAATGGTGTTGTCGCACCAAACATTTTGTAGCTTTGAGGGCACTGAATCTGCAAATGGCCTTACTCTTTCTTGGTTGCTGAACGAAATGGCTCATTTTTGGAAAACAAAAAGCATTTTTTCACTTGTTCTCTGTATATTTGGTATTGATCGATGACAATATTTCTCAAATCGTAGAAATGTCTCAATTCGTATTTAAACCAACAAATATTGGTCTTTTTATTGAGAAATACTATTTTTGCAATAACAATCAAACCTTAAGTCTTTAAAAATAACACGATTGAAAATACCAAACCATCAAATATTTTCATCAAATCATTAAATAAACTAACAGCAGAAAGAAAAACTTCGTGAACATAAGAACTATGGTAAAAATTTTCTCTTTCTTGATTGTCTGTCACGTTCAATGTTTTTTAAATCCCTTTTGATACACCAGCAGTTGTCAGCCATCATTCGTTTGTCTCACCGTCCCTGGTATCGTTCTTCCATTGTTTTGATATCCTCATGGAATCGTTCTCCTTATTCATCACTCACATCGCCGCGATTATCAGGAACTTTATCTAGATAGCTATGTAAAAGATGAACCATAATACTCATGTTAACGCCTATGTACTGTAGACTTTTCAAAAGCTTTTCCCCTAACTCCTTGTAATTTTCGCCCGACGATTGCCTATGGAGGTTTTCACTACGTCCACAAACGATGCCAAAGCGAGTAATTCCAAATCATTCTTTGAATTAACAAACTTATCATCCTTAATCAGTTTCCTGAGATCGGGACCATCAAACATCTGAGTTTTTCGGGGCTAAGTCCTGGAAACGATTTACATGTATACTCAAAACATTTATCCTCTTTGTCGAGTGATTTTACATACTGTTTCATCCATCCCAATTTCATATACAAGGGGAGGGAAGATGTTATTTTTTGTTTTCGGCTTCTCTATTTCGATAGAATGTTACCTTTGTGCCTTTTTGTAACACGTGTTTTTCGTTGAGCGTAGAGGTCAAAGGTTCTGCTGATGCTTTGCTTAGATTTAAGTCTCGAACCAAATGATTCAGCTTTGGCACGGTTTCAGGAACATAGTAAGGAGCTCTTTTACATCAGTATTACACTCGTCACTTTCAACAAGTTTGAACTAATTTTCGTGAAAAACTGGGATTGGCAAATCATCTGAATGCGACAATGGTCGAACAGCGGAATGAAGACGGGGAAAGTCGATAAATCTGCGTTTCTTTTGGTTCAGTCTCGCAACACTGACTGAGCTAAAGTAACATTCGTCTGAGTGGTTCATTGTCTCTTCCAGATCATAGGAATAGCGAATCTCAGCGATTTTCGGGTACCTGAAGTCCACTGTTTCATGTGTTCCAAACATGTCGTCAGTGTCTCCTGTGTTCCAAACATTTCTTGCAAAGAGTGTGAGGGGCCCATGTTTTGTCCTGATCAAGCTCGACGTGAAAGTAAGCACGATAGGCTTTCTTGTAAAATTCAGATATCGATTTCCTGTTGGCTTTCGGTGTGAAGTCGCAGCATGTATACCAAAATAAGTTGGGATAATTTTTGCATCCGTTAAATCCATGTCATTTGATATCTATCTCTATCACTAAGAAAGAGCATGAGCTGGTTGAGCATTTACATTATACTTTGCGTGTGCACATTTAGGTAAGTTGATCTTGCCTAATGTCCTACGGAACGACTCTTAAAACTGTCAATAAGAAAAGATGGAATGAATCGAAACGCTGATTCTATTTCGTATCTTCGCAATACTGCGTGGAGGGAAGATGTTATGGTGAAACCATTTTCATAATGTCCATCATGTACAATGGAGATAGGTGCATTCGATTGGCATGCCTTTAGTTTTCTTCTATTTGTTTTCAACTGTGAAAACAAAAGCTCTTAATGTGCTTAGTTCCATTCCGTATTGAAGGGACAAAAGTGATGGGATAAATCAATGAATATCAAACAGAATATTTTAAGGTATCATTTTTTCGATTTCACCTTAATTATCAGGTTTACTAAAGTGTATTACTTATAAAGTTTATCAGCTAATTCGAATTTTGGCAATAAGTTGGAAAAGTTCGGCACTTCTATTTTTAAAGTTTTCACTCAAAAACACATTTTTTCTTATAAAAATAGTTTATTTCAGGTGGCTGACATAAACTGCCCGGCCTATCTGGAAATTCGTGGGTTTCTACTACCTTTTTTAACTAAATTACGCGATTAGCCAAGGTCATGAATTGATCTTTTCTTTTCAAAAATAAAAAAATTCACTACAGCAAAAACAGTAGCTAACCATGAAAAACTAATGTCATTTTCGGAATCAGCACCATCAAATTAGGTAAAAAATATGGTTTGTTTCTTGGCACCAAAAGTCGTGTTGTCCAATGTTATTTGAAGGAAAATGTTTTATAAGAATTGTTTATTTCATACAATTAACAAATAAGAAGACGATAGTTTATCTTTAACCGATAAAGTTGGTTAATTTGAAGAAGAGAATAAATGTAAATATTCTTGGGTTGTTTAATAAGAAATATATGTAGGTTTGATATTGGAATAAACAGTTCGAATAGAGGACTACTCAATATATTTTATGCTAATCCGTATAATTGCAATACAAAATGAGAAATAATAAAGATTCTCAATGATTACAAGTACTTGGGGAACGTCGTTACAAGTACACACTCACTTCATTTCGAATTTTGGAAGACAATTTAAAAAGAACAAACAATGGGCGCGTTACAATCTGTACAGAATCCAATTGTCTCTTGACAAACAAAGATACAAGATTTATTATCCTTGGTAAAATCAATAGCACTTTCTTTACTTCGATCTTGGCAAAATACCACAATATCAGATGCTGCGTTTATTGCTGTAGAACATAAAACCTTACGTAATATATCTCAAAACTGGTGCCCAAAGTGAGCGATAGACAATGTAACTCCAAATAATTATTTGAAAAACCGTTGGGATAGAAATGGTTGGGAGATATGTATAAACCAGATAGAAGTCTCATTTGACATGCAGCTAGTCGGAAAGCATAGCGATAAGGTGAAGAAGATCGTAAGGAACATAGGTATGAATTGCGATGGAGTAAAGAAATTATGTTCAGAAGAATTAGAAGACAACGCCAAATCAATGTATTTGTCGAAATACGTATCCCAAATGTGCGAAAGTATCATATATATGTGTGTGTGTGTATCTATGTGTGTTTGTATGCCATATCATACACATACAAAAATGCCAGGTGATATGTAACCTCTATAACATACGCTGTACATGTGCACGCATACATGCAGACATGCACACATGCGCATGCAAACATATACAAATATGTATACATTTTCTCGTTCGTATCGATATGTGCGTGGAAACATGTGAAAACTTGAGTAAGTATACGTCTGTATTTTCGTGTGTGTGTACACACACACACACGCACACACACACACACACACCACACACACACACATATATATAATATATATATATATATATATATATATCTTTACATTTGTGTGCGTGTACATATTACGCAAGTGTGATGCAGAGTCACATAATATGTAACTCTCAGTAATATTGGCAAATCAACACATCTGCAATAATAGAATACCATTGATCAGTTGTATACCTAATTGACATTCAATGTAATAGACTTATCACATATTCAGTATTGGTGTCAACATTATCGATTTACACGTATTTACTTAGCGTCAACTATTGATTACTTGAGAAAATCCTGTATTAAATAAAGAAACCGTATATTCTCCCTTTCATAGAATTTAAGTCTGAATGGCTGTGTGTCTGCCACTCTCAATCTGTTCGCCTTTCTTTTACACACGATCACACCGTCCCAATTACTTTGGTATCGGTTTCACTTTCTATGCCTCTATCTTCCCATCTGAACACTTGCGCGTTCACATAAACTACTGCGCGAACATATATGTATACACCTGAACACACACACGTGTTTATATATATATATATATATATATATATATATATATATATATATATATATATATATATATATATATATACTTGGGAATGAAAGCGTGGCGTTCGATCATATAATAATATGAATATATTTATAATTTGTCCTTGACTTCCAATGCGGAGTGGATGAAACGGGGACAACTGATGAAGGGGAATTTTATTTATGTTGCATGTCGCTTTTCTCTGTTTGTGGTTTTCGTTGTTCGAAAAAAAGGTTAGTTTTCTATGCTTTTGTTTCTATGTCTTCGTTTCTCATTTTGTTCAACGTTGTTTTTTTATGTCCTGTACTCATATATGCATGTATATATACATATACATGTAGGTATGTACATATATGTATATACACATTTATATGAATATATATATATATATATATATATATATATATATATATATGCATACCTATATATATGCATATATATATGTATATCTATCCATCTATATGTATACCTATCAATCTATATATCTCTCTCTCTTTCTCTCTCTCTCTCTCTATATATATATATACATACATACGTATGTATCTATGTACACACACACACACAAACACACACACAC